>NW_028119644.1:0-61000 GCF_965119305.1 Pelophylax lessonae
AAAAGCTATTTTTTTCTCTTCCTTTTCCAAAAAAATTACAAATTCAAAAAATGTGCCGTGCCTCTCACTAAATACCCCGGACTGTCTACTTTCCATAAAGGTGTTATTTGGGGGATATTTTTACTGTCCTGGCATTTTTGGGTCTCAGTACATCAGGATTGATTGATTTGCAGATATATACCATCATTTGTGGACTATATAACTTTCCTACATGCTAAATATTAAACACTGATTTGGGGTTATTTTCACCAAAGAAATGTAGCAGAATACATTTTGCCCCTAATTTATGAAGAAAGATTATTTATTTGCAAAATTTTATAACAGAAACACATGTTTTGTGTGGAAAAAAAAATGATAAAAAATTTCATATGGGTACAGTGTTGCATCACGCGCAATTGTCATTCAAATTGAACAGCGCTGAATGCTTAAAATTGGCCTGGGCAGGAAGGGGGTAAAAGTGCCTGGTATTGAAATGGTTAAAGGATAAGTTTACCTTTGGGAACATGTTACATGGTGGAACATGTAACATGTTTCCACTGCTGCGGTCTGTCCCCAATGCGCCACCTCTAGTGACAGCGAGTCGGGGATCTTCTTCCCACACTTGCTGTCATGCTGTCACAATTGAAAAATAAAATTCTGTGAATAGAAAAAAAACACAATTATCACTATCCTTTCCAGCTGCCAGCTTGTAGGCTCAAGCTAGTCCATTGATGGTTCCTGTCATTGTGTAACTGCCTGCCCATACGTGTTACAAGTGGACAGCTTACACTGACAGTCTACAGAAGCCTTGCTTTGCATCTGTGATCTGCAGGCTCCTATTAAAAAATTATAAATGCACATTGTTTTACCTGCAAAAAAATGTGCATTATTATTATTTTTAAAAATCTGAACTTATCCTTTAATGGAAAAGAGTGTATATCCACTGACAATCAGCCACTGCCCAGCAATATAGATCATGTCAAGCAAGATTCCCGCCATGACTGATGGTTTGGATTTTTAGAGGAACTCCACCTACTTCTTGATTTTTGTGTAGGGTTCCCTCCAAAAATCCATACTAGATCTGAAGCATCTGGAATAGAATTTGGAGGGGACCTCATGCGTTTGTTTATTTTTTGTGTGGGACCCCCCTTAAAATTAATTCCAGACCTGAATGACAAATCTTTTAATAAAAAAGAATGGTCATCCATTGCCGAAAAGTCAGTGCCCAGTGATATACTGTCGATTATGTTAAGCATAATTCTCGCCATAATTGATGGTATACATTTTTGGGGGGACCTCTAATGAAACTGCAACCCACACTGTACCTGTGGACTTCCATCATTATACGGCTTCCTCCCAGTCGTGAACATAGAGATTAGGGATGATCGAAGTTTTGAAAAGTTTGTTTCGACCAGAACACCCGAACTTCCCGAAAGTTCTTCAGTAAAGAACATTGGTAATCAAAAAACACAATTTTGAAGCCCTAAAACCCAATAAATGCCCATAAAAAGTGCCTAGGGTTTTGGGTCATGCCCCAGGGACTATTAATCACACAAAAAAAAGTTCTTACAAATTGTCGTTTTTGATAGAGAGCCAATTATTGAAAAAATTATTGAAAAAAAAAAAAAAAGAGATTTCTTTGAATTTAGTGTCTGGGGGGTCTAAAAGGTGTACCTGTGAAGTTTCAGCTCTGTAGCATGTCCAGAACCAGAAAAAAAAGATTGTTTGTATTAGAATTGCAGTAGAGCAGGCATAGGGCTCCGCTATTTTCACACCCAGCCGTTTTTGTTGCAGGCGTTTATTGGGCTTTTTTTGTGGACATGTTTGGAGGCAGGCATGACATCTGAACTTCTGTGTAGGGGTATATATACACACACATATATGTATATATACACATACACACATATAGGTGTGAAAGTAGCGGAACCCTATGCCTGCGCTAATGAAATTATTTGCAGGCATAGGGCTCCGCTCCTATCACACCTATATGTGTGTATGTGTATAAATACATATATGTGTGTGTGTGTATATATACCCCTATACAGAAGTTCAGATGTTATGCCTGCCTCCAAACAAGCCTAAAAAATTCCCAAAAAAATGCCTGCAACAACACACCTGGGCATTTTTGTTGCAGGCATTTTTTTGTGCATTTTTTGGGCATCTTTGGAGGCAGGCATAACATCTGAACTTCTGCAAAGGGGTATATATACTGTGACAGGAAGTCAGGTAAATCTGTGGATGTAGTCACAGACAGGAGATACATTTCCACCTGGTTTAGAAAATTCACCAATTACTATAGGGTGTCGGTTGAAAAGGTAGCCAGGACGGCTTAAGGAAGTTGAAAGGCCTTCAGCTGTTTGGAATGAGGAAGTTAAGGCCTCTATAATTTGTCCAAAGTAAGTCTATTGATTGCTGCCTCCTAACGCTGTGTGAGCTGGGGAGAGGAGGACAGTCAGATGTGTGCCTACCAACGCTGTGTGAAGCCTGGGAGAAGGATTGCTGCCTCCTGACGCTGTGTGAAGCTGGGGAGAGGAGGACAGTCAGATGTGTGCCTCCCGACGCTGTGTGAGCATGGGAGAAAACCTCCTGGAGCGATGTGCGCTAAGGAGGGTAAAAAGTGTGAAAACTTCTCCAGGTGAGAAAATGAACTATTTCTATGTGGAAGAAATAAATGAACTGTTTGCTATGTGAAGAGACACGCAAAGGGACATGTTCAATGTGAAGAGGAAAAGGGACATGTTCAATGGACATTTGTTGTGTGAAGAAAAAACATGGACTATTGAGTGTCTGCTGTAGGATCAGCAAAGTTTGCCCAACAGTAGGTTGGAGACAGACTCCGTAGGTAGGTTCCTGTATGTGAGAAGGTAGCCGCCCACAGTGGCAAGGATTTATTTTGTGTTTTATTTTTATTTTGATGTTTTTGAGGCTTGCAGTCTGGTGAAGGAAATTGCATGAATAAACCAAACTGTTGTTTGCAACCACTTCTCGGCTATCTCCCTGTGTAACAAACCCCCTAAAGGGGTCATCCACACCCGCCACCGAGCTAATCCCTCACAATACACACACACTTATATGTATATATACACATACACACATATAGGTGTGATAGGAGCGTAGCCCTATGCCTGAAAATAATTTCATTAGCGCAGGCATAGGGTTCTGCTACTCTCACACCTATATGTGTGTATGTGTATATATACATATATGTGTCTGTGTTTATATACCCCTACACAGAAGTTCAGATGTCATGCCTGCCTCCAAAGACGTCCACAAAAAAGCCCAATAAACGCCTGCAACAAAAACGGCCGGGTGTGAAAGTAGTGGAGCCACTACCCTGCTCTACTGCAATTCTGAGACAAACAATCTTTTTTCTATGGCGGTCACCCTGACATTGAAGAGTTTGGTCACCCTGCCATAGCAGTCAGAGTCAGTTAACCCTGCACTACACTACAGTCACCCTGACACTTAACACTTTCCCTACAGAAACTAGATTATTGAATCTAACTATAGTGGAAAATAGTACACTAACTACACTAGATATCCCTTTCCTCACACTAATAATTGCTAAATGACACTTTTGAAGCAGGAGTAACAGAACTGCTTCCACTCTCTTCCACAGCCCCTGTATTACAATGCTAGAGATTTGGCGGGGCTATCTTATATACTGGGGGGCGTATTCACTACTGATTGGCCTCTGGACCCCCTAGTCACTCCAATCACATTCCTAGCATCCTCCTGCCCCCTCAATTGGCTTTTACTGATGGTTCTGGTCCAATCACTGGCTTTTAAAGCCCAGTTCCTGTCCCATTGCATTTTGGTCGGTTCTGATTGCCGAATTCCGAACTTTTTTAGCAAAAAGTTTGGAATTCGGCTGAATTTCGAACAGTCAATGTTCGGGGTGAACCGATGGTTGACCCGAACCGTTCGATCATCCCTAATAGAGATCAGATTTTCCCAGCCACCCACATACAAAGGTAGCCGACAACTTAGCTTGTATTCGTTTTGAAACCTTCCAGGATATGAACTGTTTATTCAAACACAGGCACAAAGAGATATACACTGTGGGACAATCCCCCCTCCCCCTTAGCAGCCAATCCACATACACATATACATCCCATAATAGGTTGATCTTAAGGCAGACAGAAACAATAGAAAAATGGGATACAGGCACTTACCAATAACAAACCCCACCCCACCCCACCTCACAATCTAGCAAGGTTCTATGAGAGACTCCAACAATCTTCAAGCAATCTGAAAAGTCAAATTGTTTATCTTTATATATTTCTTGAGGGATATTGTTCAGAAATATTATTGTCTCAAGTGAAAGAGGCCCTTCATTCTTTCAACACAAACCACACATATAGAACCCAGGATAACTGGGGTAACGCAAAATGCGGTGTTGTTGTACAGCGAGTCTGATTAGTGCACACTCGACTGGAGTTCTTGGTCACCCTGTGCCCCTAATAGACACAGGATGACTTACACATTTGAGAGGCCGGGGAAGCTGGAAAAGGAGTTTCTTGACCTCTCTAAAGTAATCTGGGATCCACAAGCCCCCCCCCCCCCCCCAAAGTGACTCCTGTCACAGGACCTTACTTGTTTCTTGATTTTTGTTTGGGTTTCCCTCATAAAATCCATACCAGACCAGAAGGGTCTGGAGAAGAATTTGGAGGAGGCCTCATGCTGTTTTTTTGGGGGTATATATAAGACCCCATATAAGACCCTTACCTAGGATAAGGGTCTGATACAGATAAATGTCTGTTTTTTTTGCAAACAGAATGAAGCAGCTGGGAGCTGTCATTTTGCCAACAATTTAAATACACATTTTTCTTTAGAGGCCTCAATCCATTTATTTCTCCTTTTTCATTTATACCAGACTTGAAGGGCCTGGTATGAATTATGGTGGAACCTCCACACTTTTTGAGTGGTGGTCCCCCTTTATTATCTATATCAGATCCTCATTTTGAATAAACATCTTGTATAAATGAGGGAATTCCTGGCTGCTTTGCATACAATCAGAACAAATCGGTAGGGAGATTTCATTTTGTCACCTTTTTCTTTGTTGTCAGTTTTACGGCAGTAGACTTTATACATTGTACAGATGTGCCACTTCTCAGGCAGGGTCAGGGCATCCCCACGCATTTCATTTAATCACTTGCAGACCACCAACCGTACATTTACTGCAGCAGGGTGGCCGCTCTGCTCCTGATCAGGTACCTAATATGTGATCTGACACTTCTGGGTCTGGGGCGCGTGCCTCCGGCGACCTGCTCCCCCTGTGATCACACATAGCGGGAGCCCAGCGGCAGGTACCGCGAACTTGATATCTGTCATCACCCGCCGATTACACAGTACTCAGGCAGAACGGCAGTCTGTCTATGTAAACAAGTTCTGTCAGAAGGGAAGGCATTGATCCTGTGTTACTACAAAGCAGGAACACAGATCTTTGCCTTCCCCTAGTCAAAGGACCTCCCCCATATTGAGTTAGCACAACCTAGGCACACGGTTAACCCTTTGATCGCCCCTAATCTTAACTTCTTCCCAGCCAGTGTCATTAGTACTGTCACAGTCAGGGCCAGCCCTACCATGGGCCCCATTGGGTCCATTGGACCCAGGCTGAACTTGGAGAGGGGCAGCAAATTGGCTCCCAAGATTTTTATTCTAGCAGTTTTGTGTGGGTTTTGTGTGAGAACATCACTCACGTGACTGTGGTGTGCGTAATGACGTCAGACATCAGCGCACTCCATCTCACACAGGGCAGGCTGGATGTTCTAGGACGGTGGGCGTGGCAGACACACGAGTGACAGTAGGACTGAGGACAGACGGTGGATGTTTGGAGGACCGGTCTGGTGGTGAGTTATGGAAGAAGATAACAGTATATATAATTATTTAAAAAAAAAATATTTATATAAAATAATGGATGTGGGGGCTTTTTGGTGGGCGTGATTTTTTTTGGGGGGGGCAGAATTTCATTCTTGGACTTGGATGTCTTGGGCCAGCCTTGGTGACAGTGCATATTTTTTAGCACTGATCACTGTATTAGTGTCACTGATCCCTAAAAATGTAATTTAGGTGTCCGATTTGTCCTCCGCAATATCACAGTCCTGCTATGAGTCACTGATCGCCACTATTACTAGTAAAAAAAAAAAAATAGATAAAAATATCCCGTAGTAGTAGACGCTATAACTTTTGCAAAAACAAATCAATATTGGGATTTTTTTTACCAAAAATATGTAGCAGAATACATATTGGCCTAAATTCCTTATGTTTTATAACAGAAAAAATAAAAAATAGTTTTTTTTTTTCAAAACTGTCGCTCTTTTTTTGTTTATAATGCAAAAAATAAAAAACTGCAGAGGTGATCAAATACCACCATAAGAAAGCTCTATTTGTTTGGAAAAAAGGACACATGAACGTGTAATTGTCAGTTGAAGAACCACAGTGCTGTATCAGAAAAAATGGCCTGGTCATGAAGGGGGGTAAACCTACCGGAGGTCAAGTAGTAAAGGAATTGTGCATTTTTAATACTTCACTTTAAACTTTACTAAAATTGCTGCTCCCCACCGAATTGATTGATGCTGCCTATTAGGTCTATGAGAAACAAAACAAAAAAAAAAAAAACAATTATGGTCTGCTCCTCCCCCCCCCCCCACCTGTCATTGTTTAGACTATTGATGAGCTGAATACACCTGGGTTTGGTGAACAAAAATGAACTAATTGAACTAAATTTTGGGTGCCAAATCTGAATCCTATTGAAGTCTATGGCAGGTGAATGTTGAAAAAAATCAGAAATGCTATTTTCTAGGCTAATAGACAAAGGAATGTCAAACAAATGGTATGGAGAGCTAGGCACTGTCCTGGAAAACGTATTGAAAAAGGAAAAAAAAATGAAAAATTCAAGGTGCAATAATTTTTTTTAGCAATGCTAAAACATTAAAATGCACAATTCCAATAAATAACATGTAAAGAAATGCCTTTTTGGGACCTGCCACTGTGGTGCAGCACATTCCACAAATTTGAGAAAGGGAGCCAAGTCTACCAGCTGAAACGGCAGCAACTGTAATGCTAGCAATTTGGCCAAGCTAGCAATAAGACGCTGAGCATGTGGATGGCTGGGACAGTATTTCTTTTTACGTTTCAAATACTGGGTAGTGAAATTTGCCTGCTGCTCAAATCAAGCGGTGGTATACTGCTAGCAGATTGGGTGCAAGTGTCTGTGCCACTCATTGCTATACCATCATCCCTCTCAATGCTGGTATTTGAGAAGGCATGAGGTATAGTAGGGTTAGAGATCGTAGATGAGGACAGGCGTGCCCCGCCTGCAGAGGATGCACTATGTCGACTGTGACCACCATTTTTCACAATGGACACAGAGGCTGCTTGCCCTCTTTTCGTGGCCTGTGAGCATCAGCCTCTCCTTGTCGGCATTTCGGACATGATGTTGATACATATCAATATAGGGTATACGCAACTGACCAATAGATACTCAATGACCTGATATGATGTAATTGATAGCCCTATAGATGAGCTGTGGTGGTTATAAATGTACGCAAGTGACCAATTATCAATACTTTCACTGATATATGATGTAATCTATAATCCTATAGATGGATGATCTGTGATCCCTATAGAAAGATCCACAACTGAGCAAAGGTTACTGTGGCTGATGTCTGCAGTGATCTCTATTCCTACAGGTCTGAGGCCCCTATAGAAAGATCCACAATTGGGCATAGGTTACTGTGGCTGATTCCTGCAGTGATCTCTATTCCTATATGTCTAAGACCCCTATAGAAAGATCCACAACTGAGCAAAGGTCACTGTGGCTGATTTCTGCAGTGATCTCTATTCATACAGGTCTGAGACCCCTATAGAAAGATCCACAACTGAGCAAAAGTTACTGTGGCTGATAGCAGTGATCTCTATTCCTAAAGGTCTGAGACCCCTATAGAAAGATCCAAAACTGAGCAAAGGTTACTGTGGCTGATATCTGCAATGATCTCTATTCCTATAGGTGTGAGACCCCTATAGAAAGATCCACAACTGAGCAAGGGTTACTGTGGCTGATTTCTGCAGTGATCTCTATTCCTACAGGTCTGAGACCCCTATAGAAAGATCCAAAACTGAGCAAAGGTTACTGTGGCTGATATCTGCAGTGATCTCTATTCCTACAGGTCTGAGACCCCTATAGAAAGATCCACAACTGAGCAAAGGTTGCTGTGGCTGATTTGTACAGTGATCTCTATTCCTACAGGTCTGAGACCCCTATAGAAAGATTCACAACTGAGCAAAGGTTACTGTGGCTGATTTCTACAGTGATCTCTATTCCTACATGTCTGAGACCCCTATAGAAAGATCCACAACTAAGCAAATGTTACTGCGGCTGATTTCTGTAGTGATCTCTATTCCTACAGGTCTGAGACCCCTATAGAAAGATCTAAAACTGAGCAAAGGTAACACGTTTCGGAGCATGCGCAGTAGATGGAAGAAAATAAGGCGCGCTCCTTGTGACGCTGGCTTGTGACGTCGGAGGAGTGACGCTTACTTACCATCGTGCGTCTCAGCCCTCACCCCCAGCTGGGGATTATTCTCGTTCCATCTCTGGATGGATACAGAGGGACACGAGTGAGACACCATACAGGTATCAAATCGCATAGGTACAAACCCCCAATGCGATCCGATTCAGGTGCGGACCAAAAAAATGGTCCTGCACGACTTTGGTCCGAATGTGATGCAAATTCAGCCATAGAATATGTATGGCTGAACTCGCAATGCACAGACATCTCATGTGATTTGCATAGCAGTGCAGTGCGAATTACATGTGATGTCTGACATCGCTATAGTGTGAACCGGCACTAAAATCTTAGTAAGTCAACTATTACGCCTTAAAATCTTAGTAAGTCCATACAGAGGAAAAACGGGCTCAGTCAGGTGACTTTAAGAGCTTAGGCATGGGAACAGGGCCATTTTTAATGCAGAGCAAAAGGGGCAGCTGCCACGGGCCCAGTCATTGTTGTGAGGCCCAAAATATCTGCCCCTGGAGCCCATGTTTCCTGCAAATGTGAATGTGAATTTGGGTGGACCCGAGAAAATGTTTGCCCAGGCTCCAATCAACATTAAAGATGGCCCTGCATGGGAACAAAGTACACCGTGTTCTCAACAGATACATCACCATATATTTTGCTGCATTCCAATACATAAAAAAAATACTGGCAAGAGAAAACATTTTGTCTTCAATGGGACTCTTTTCACATTAATGTTTCTTGTTGCAGTGCATTGTGGAAGCATCCCGTATGCTGTATTTTGGTTATAATAACCTGTATTTTCCCAGTCTATGCTAGGCAATGATTATAAAGACATGTTAACGTGCTAAATTGTGCTTCTCCCGTACTGGGAATAAAAACCAGCCCTGGAAATAATTTCATACCAGCCCCAGAGCATCATAATACCAGCCCAACAGCATAACGTCATTATTTTCTTGTTCATCAAAGGGAAACCATGCATTCTAACCAGTTCTGTACCAGAAGGTTTTACCCCCTTAATCACTTTAAAAACCGGTAGGATTTGCCCCCTTCCTGACCAGGCCCTATTTTGTGATTCGGCACTGTGGGGAAGCCGATAAGTCTACGTTGGTTTGCACAGGGCCACTCTGCCGCAGTAAAAAGGTGGCGGATGGTCGGGAAGTGGTTAATGACCAGGCCATTGTTTGCGATTTGGTGTTAATTTAACAAAAAATTGCGCGGTCATGCGACGCTGTACCCAAATAAAATGTATGCCCATTTTTTCCCCACAAATAGAGCTTTCTTTTTGGTATTTGATCAAGTGTGCAATTTTTATTTTTTGCGCTATAAGCAAAAAAAGAGCGACGATTTTTTTAAAAAAACAATATTTTTCACATTCTGCTATATAACATTCTCAAAAAAAATAAAAAAATTTTAAATCAAAATTTTTTAACATTTTAGGCCAATTTGTATTCTGCTACATATTTTCGGTAAAAAAAATCCCAATAAGCATATTTTAAATGATTTACGCAAAAGTTATTGCGTCTACAAACTATGATAAAGATTTATGTCATTTTTTATTTATTTATTTATTTATTTATTACTAGTAATGGCGGCGATCTGCGATTTTTAGCGGGACTGCAACATGGCGGCGGACAGATCAGACCCCTAACTGACATTTTTGACACTTTTGGTGGGACCAGTGACATTACTACAGTAATCAGTGCTAAAAATATGCACTGTCACTGTAATAATGACACTGGCAGGGAAGGGGTTAACCCAGGGGCGATAGAATAACCTGAACTAATTATCTAGCCATCTGGACAGAAACAATGTGAGGTCATTAACATTTAACAATGGAACAGACAGACTTAACACAATCCACATCCCACCTCAATAGACAGACAATAAGAAAAGACTGCCATTGACAGTCTGTCCATCTCCTACATTGAAGTACATGGAATACACATCTAAGCATTGCTTTGATTATTTAGGAGTCACAGACTTCATGGCAACAGGCTATAGGTGTCACAGTGTAAAGTGGGATTAAATCTTCATATTTCTTGAGAGATATTGTTGATAAATATTACTCTCCCATTTGAAGTTATCCAAACCATTTTCTCAGTGTCCATTAAGAATCTGTCTTTCACTCCCAGTGATGGTGAGTACCGTCACAAATACTACAGCTCTATCCATATAGGCGGTTATCTGATCTCTCATTTCTTGCACTCTCCAAATGAGCAGATCTATGCAAGATGAATTTAGGACAAAACAAAAATGTCTGTATTTAGCGAGAGCAGTGATCACTAATTAATTGTATTAGAAAAGTGTGCACCTAGCTTGGGGTGGTTGGGATCTGCTGGAAGGAGGAAACACAGCCACAGGTGTGTGCTAATGAGGTCAGCTGATTAATTCCTTCCTGTGTCTTATGGTGACCATACACTATATGAATAAAATCATCCGAAATTTGGACGGTTCGTTCATTTTTCACCCAGTTAATGGGCACAAATCGGTAATCGGTTGTGACGTTTTTGAGCCAAAAAAAAAATGAAGGACAAGTTTTGAAATTTTATGCTGAATGAACGATAAATTGAAAGGTTAATGTTTTTTCTCGGCCAAACTGTTTGCACTCGGTATATGTGAAAAAACAGACAAAAAAAGGATTCATTTATGTCCTTTGAACGATTTATCAGTCATTACATCACTCTCACGGCCGGAATGAGTTTGAACAATTTTTCATGTATCAATAAAATTCATCACCAAGAAACATCCCAGAGTTCTTATAGAATCTTAGTAGCGCAAGGATGGAAAAACCCTCCTATCATAAAGTGCAAATATGCATACATAGCCTATAAAAGCATAAATTAAATAAATAACTGTGACAAGTCCTTCACAAGTCCTTATGTAATATATCACAGTGTGAAGAGGGTCTTGTCGGTGCCAATACAGGGGTCACCAAAGGATGTCACCACCACCAGTGCTGGGGGAGATTTAGCCAAAATGCACACTCACCAGAAGACCATGCCTAACCACTCTCATGGAATAGGCTAAAACCGCATGAATAAATCAGATGGCTTCCTCCCGGTATAGATGGCTGCTGCACACTTACTCCTCTCATATATGGTATATGGGTGACAAAACAAAGAACACCTCCATAGCGTGATAACGTTTCAACATCAATTTATTTGAAGAAGACAGTACACAGTCCGCGGTCCCGCTGCTTACACCAGACGCCAGAGCACCTTCCCCATCACAAAAGCTCTGGGGGACAGGGGGGCTTGATTTTTTTTTATTTAATTTTTTTAAATTATTTTAACACCTTTCCTTTAATTTTTTTTCTTTTTTTTAATCATTTTTATTGTTATCACAGTGAATTTAAATATCCCCTATGATAGCAATCTGCAGTGACAGGTACTCTTTTTAAAAAATTGGGGTCTTTTAGACTCCAGATCTCTCCTCTGACCTTAACGCATCGGACCACACCAAAATTGGTGTGATAAAATGCTTTCCCAATTTCCCAATGGCGCTGTTTATTTCTGGCGAAACAGAAGTCATGAAATGCTCGTAGCTTCTGGTATCTTAGGCCATAGAGATGATTGGAGCCATTCTCGTCTCCAATCAGCTCTATGGTTAGATAATTGAACTACCGGCTGCACTCTCGGGTTAACCGGTGGGACAGGAGAGCCCGAGAGAAACCACGGAAGGTGGAGGGGGGAGGGGGAGTCACCTCCCACTGCTTGTAAAAGCAGTCTAGCGGCCAATTATCCACTAGGATCGCTTTTAAATGTAAGCCGACTGCTGGCTGTAAAAAACGATACCAAGATGATGCCTAAATCTGCAGGCATCATCCTGGTATAACCACTCAAAGTCCAGCAACGTACCAGTACATTGCTGGTCCTTGTTTGGCATATAGTGTCGTTTTTTTTCTTTTTCATGCAGCCTGTGGGCAGAACGAAAAAAAGAACCTAACAGAAATCTCCGCAGAAAAATTGAGTAGTATACACACCATTAACTGCCCAAACATCCAAACCCACTTCTTAATGGCGGATATACATGACAAAATTCCATGTATATCTAAAGGTATTTTAACTGCAGTAGCAAACGCTGTTTGTGTCAGAATATGTAAAATCAGTGTGGCAGCCAATGAGTGTAACTGCAATGCAAACAGGTTAACACAAGAATGAAAAACAAACAAAGTACAGTAAAAGTACAGTAGGAAGAGTAGAAGAACATAAAAATAACTGAAACGTTATATATTTTTTGTTTATTTCTGTAATTTTTTTACATTTTATTTGTGAAAAAAATTTGAAAAAAGTGACGCTCATGTGGACATGTGAAAAAAGTGACGCTCTGTCACTTTTGTGACAAAGGCGTTCAGCATAGCCAATTGAAATAAATAAACCAAATTGTATCAGCGTCTCGCTTTAGGGGCAACTAAGTACGGTGCCAAAAGCTGGTCGTTAAGGTCCACACTTATTAGTCGTGGACACAGAGGGGTTTCTCCATAACACCAGTTGCCATAGTAATTTCGACTGTCATGTCTGCGTGAAGGGATGACAAAATGAAAACATTCCGTGTATCCCTCCACTTCACTGCAAGCAATTTGTCCCAAACTATCTTGCCGCTGCTCCCTATGTAGTCTGGGCAGTTGGGGAGCTCCACAGTGCTATCTTTTCCCTTGTAGACCCGGAAACAGTGTTGCCAACCGTCCGTATATTTACAGACAGCCCGTAAAATCAGGGCACTTTTCTCCTGCCCGTAAATGCCCGTAGCAGGAAAAAAGTGCCCGTTAAAAAGATGGCTGTGGCGAGACAAACTGACTGCGCATGCGCAGCGTGCGCCTCTCGGTTTCGGTCACTCACTCACACTCAGTCAGTCAGTCTCATGTCTCCTCCCCCGCCTGTGCCCTGCCCACATGGCCCGCCCAGAATTTTCCCGCCACTTCCTGCCGCTACCTCCCCCAGCCTAAATAGCCCAGGACCGAGCGGGTGCCCGCGGCGCGCGCAAGCAAGCCAAGCCAGGAGGAAGGAGCCTGCTGGAGGTGCCGAGGTGGACAGTGGAGGAGTCCGACGACCGACCCCCCACGAGGATCCATCCATCCATCTGGCTGGCACACCACCATCCACTCCACTGTCTCTCCATCTGATCTTCTCCAGTGAGTACTCCTCCTAGTCTCCTCGCTTCCGAGTCCAGTGGGGACTCCAGTCCAGTCCCCACCACAGTCCTGGTCCTGGCCTTGAGCCCAGGGCTGCTGGAGGATCCATCCATGCCATTCGTCGCAGGAAATGCAGAATGCGGAAGAAAGTCCAGCTTAAACAAAATGTGTTATGCCCAAAGGAGGATCAATTGGGATGTCACAAGAATGATTGCAGAGAATTTCAATTGTTGTGCTGCTGTATTCCTTCACCTAAGTTTGACTAATAGAACCTACACCCTGGGGGACAATACCATCTAACTAGAAAAGACAAGCATACGGTTGTAGAAAACAATATGAGTGCCAGAGCAGGTAAAATGTACAATATAGGCCTATCTACTACATACAAAATAGTCTGTTGTTAGGGAGACTGCACACAAATTCGACCATTCAAGCCGGTAACTATGGTGGAAAATTCTACTTTTATATAACGGGCAGCATAATGCTGCCCCACAGTGTGTAATGGAGCATAAGCTTTTAATAACTTTATTGCATCATGTTTTGTGATATTCCTGAGAGACATAGGACACTGAGGACAGCCTCTGTTTCACACAGTCTATGACAAGCTTGTTTGGTGACGGGTCTGTCTGTCCACCACACTCCACACAGTTAGCTTCTAACTGTAAGAAGACACACTTTTGGGTAATACACACACACTACCACTACTGTATCAAAGCTGAATTTGCAGGAGAGGCTATAACACACTACGTATGACCCATTTACTGTCAAGAGGTTAAAGTGTTTTCTTCTAAGGTTATCATGATCAAGAGCATGCAATAGAATTATAGAATTAACAGGACAGGAAAAAAAATGTTAATATACTCATATATACTAATTATATGCCATTGCCAATGCTCCTACATCACAAAAAAAAAAAAAAAACTGCTCTTTCATTTCCAGTAATTCATGCAAGGTAGTGAAAAAATAAATGGAATTGATAAGAAGCCTGAAAAAAAGTCCATTGTGGGCAGGCCCAGCCCCCCACCCCAGTCAGTCCATTCCACTCTAGTCTAGTAGTCCAGTCAGAGCCAGCATTCTTTTACCTTGAAATCTCCCCCAAATCACACTGTTAATTGCAAATTGTATTTGTTTGCAACATAAAGACTTAAATTTGCACTTAAAATGTAATTTTGTACGTTTTTGAAAATGCCAGTAAAAAATTTGCTCTGCCAGTAAATTTTGAGTGTCGTGTCAGTGATTTTTAATGTAACGGGTTGGCAACACTGCCCGGAAACTAACTGTATAGCCTGTGGCCCTGTCACAGAGCTTATACAGCTTGACCCTGTATCTGGCACGCTTGCTGGGGAGATACTGTTTCATAGCAATGTGGCCAGTAAACTTAGTCAGGGACTCATTAACGCAGACAACTTGTTGGGGGGGAAACAAGGCTGCAAACCGCTGATTGAAGTGGTCTACGAGGGGCCAAATTTTGTGGAGCCGGTCATATTCAGGGTCTCCCCAAGGACGAAAGATTTCATTGTCGTTGAAATGCATAAACCGCAGAATTTGCTTGTATCTCGCCCTGGACATGGAGTACACGCGCATATGGTGAATTGGGCTAGTGGACCAATATAACCGCAATTCACTCTTTTTGGTTATGCCCATGTTGAGGGAAAGGCCCAGAAACGTCTTAAACTCGGAAACCGTTACAGGTTTCCAGCCAAATTGTCTGGCAAGGGGCAAATTTGGGTTGTCGGCGATGAATTGACCAGCATATACATTTGTTTGGTCCACAATAGATCTGAAAAGATTTTCCGTGAAAAACAGCTCATAAAAATTCAGGGGAGTAAAATTGGATGTTTCCACTTGGATTCCAGGTTGGCCAGTGAATGGGGGAAGTACTGGCTCTGTAGTATCAGTGGGTTGCCATTCAGGATATGCCAGGGGGGGCACTATGGGCTCTACGGGCCTGTCTTCGAATACGCGGTGGCTGCAGACCACTACTTGTGCTAGCCACAGCAGCAGCTTCAACTGCACTTATGGGACTCGCCACGTCACCAAGTGTTACTGCAGTGCTGGTTGTACTAGGTCCAGGGTGTACTAGGCAGCTGGTGCTCACCAGATCACCAGAAGGCTGAGCGCCACTAGTACCGACACTCTGCTCCATACGAGCACGCTGCGATCTCTGCACCTCTTCAACTCCAGAATGGGGTCAGGTACGCCTGGTTCTAACAGGGACCCATCCATCGTCTGAGCTATCTGTCAGGGAGCCACTGCTCTCTTCAGGTTTCTATACTAACCCTGATTCTGCCAGTGAGGCGTCCCCATCGCTCTCATCTGACATGGTCAGTATACTGCAGGCCTCTGCACTACTGTACCACCGTTTTGTCATTTTAGCAACTAAATTTACAGATACAGTATTGTGACTCACAGGTAAAAAAGCACCTGGTTGTAAAGGACTATTTCAACCGCTACCAAAAAAAAACTGCTAATGCTAGCAGGGATCAGGCCTGACTCTGCTAACACAGCAGTTTTGTGTTTTTTGTAAGTGACAGCAATCTATTGATTACTACACTTGCCTGGGTGGGGTGGGCTGGGCGGAGGGGCTAAATGCTGGCAGGAATCAGTGCTGATCGTGCAAACACCGTGTTTTGGGAACCCTAAACTATTGGGGACGATAGTATAGTTCTGATCAGATCGGATATTGATCTGTTCAAACAATATACTAGTAATGGAGGTGTATGTGTGTGTGTATGTGGTAATCAAAGGGTTATTTCTAACTTTGCGCCGGGGATCTGCGATATCCTAAACTGACGTTAACACTAACTAATGTCACCTGTGACACTAATAATAGTGATTAGAAAAAAAACTGTACACTATAAAAGTGACACTGTGACAGGGCAATGGAGGGTATAACCGGGGGGGATCAGGGAGTTTATCTTTATTGGGGGATGAGGGGTGGCGGGGACCCTACACCTACTTGGGACAGAAATGTACTCGCTAGCGCTAACTGAAGTCACAATCACACTATCACAGATATACAGAAAAACACTATATTACCTGTGTATAGTGTGCAATGTGACAGAGGGGAAGGGGTTAACTGGGGGGGTATCAGGGGGTTAAATCTTTATTGGGAGGGTGGCGGTATCCTAACCCTAAAAGGAACGGCCGCAAGCGCTAACCACCCGGACCACATCCAGGGAGTGCAAGGCAAACTCCTGGGGATGCTTAGGTGGCACACACAGCAAAGGCATAACTATATCATCATTGAGGTGGAACGCAGAAACCACCTTGGGAAGAAACCACTGATTCGGTTGCAGAACCACCTTATCTTTATGAATGATCACATAAGGAGAACAGCAGGATAAAGCCGCCAATTCGGATACTATGTGAGCCGACGTGATGGCAACCAGAAAGGCAACCTTCTGTGACAACACAGACAGAGGAACCTTCCTGATGTTTTCGAAGGGAAGTTGTTGTAACACAGACAAAACTAAATTCAGATCCCAGAGAGGCAAAGGAGCTCTCCTCGGGGAGCCAAATGCTGCACCCCCTGAATGAAGGTGCGGACCAAGGAATGCGACGCCAAAGGTCGCTAAAAAAAGATGGCCAAGGCTGACAATTGACCCTTGACCATAGTCAGTGCGAGACGCTGATCCACGCCCTTCTGCAAGAAGGCCAAGACCCTCGCCACCGAGAAGGAACGAGGATGAAGACCCTGCGATTCGCACCAAGCAATATACGCTTTCCAGGTGCAGTGATAAATCTTTCTGGAAGTGGCTTTACGAGACTTCAACAAGGTAGGGATAACCGCCTGTAGAAGACCTCTATCCCTCAGGACCTGGCTTTCAACAGCCATGCCGTTAAAGCCAGCGACTGTAAAGCAGGATGGAAGATCGGTCCTTGAGACAGAAGATCGTCTCTCAGCGGAAGACGCCAGGGAGGTTCGACGACCATCTGAACGATGTCTGCGTACCAGGACCTTTGAGGCCAGTCCGGGGCCACTAGAATGACTGACATCCGTTCCGACGCCACCCTGCGGAGGAACCTGGACAGCAGTTGAATCGGAGGAAAGGCATAAATCAGCCGATAGCGGTGCCAAAGCACCACCAACGCATCCGCCAGAGGATCGCGAGTTCTGGCCAAGAACCTTTCCACCTTTTTGTTGAGATGGGACACGAATAGATCCACGTCCGGTGTCCCCCACTGGGCACATAGCGGATGCAGGGACCATTCCCCATGGTCCAAAGTCTAGCGACTCAGATAGTCTGCCTGCCAGTTTTCCACACCCGGAATGTGAACAGCCGAGATCGCCGGTACATGCGATTCGGCCCAAGAAAGGATCTAGGCCACTCCCTAGGCCGCCCGGGCACTCCTGGTGCCCCCTTGGTGATTGATATAGGCCACGGCCGTGGCATTGTCTGTCCGTTGTGGCATTGTCTGTCCGGACACCACCTGTAGCTGAGATGACCACCGGATCAGACAAAGCTTTATCGTTGGAGCTCCAGGACGTCAATAGGCAACAAGGTCTACCCCGCCGACCAAGTCCCCTGGGCACAAAGCATGCCCAGAACTCCTCCCCAGCCCGACAGACTGGCATCCGTGGTGAGAATCGTCCACAACAGAGGCCGAAAATTCTGGCCCTGCATCAAGGACAGCGACTGGAGCCACCACAAGAGATCCGACCTTACTCGACAACTCAAGGAAATTCTCCTTTCCAATTTCTGAGGCGTCCTGTCCCACCTGTCCAGGATCTCTGCTTGCAGAGTCCTGGTGTGAAATTGAGCAAATGGAACTGCTTCGAAGGCCGAAACCATCAGGCCCAGAACCCGCATGCAGGTCCGCAAGGAGGAAAGATCGTTGTGCCTGAGAGCCCTGATCTCTTCCCGTAAAGTCCATACTTTGTCCTCCGGAAGGAAGACCCAAGAGTGAGCGGAATCCAGGACCATCCCCCAGGTACTGGAGACGAGTTGAGGGAGTCAGTGCTGACTTCTGAAAGTTGATGGTCCACCCAAAATCATGTAGCGTCTGAACCGTCACAACCAGATCGCTTGCCAAGGTCACACATGAGTTCGACCTTAACAAGAGGTCGTCCAGGTAACCGAGGACCGCAATGCCCCGTAAACGCAGTAAAGCTAGAACCGGAGCCAACACTTTGGTGAAAACTCTGGGAGCCGAAGCGAGACTGAAAGGTAACGCCACAAATTGGTAATGCTCCCCAGCCACCGCGATGCGGAGATATTTCTGACGACCCTCGAAAATAGGGATGTGCAGATACGCATCCTTCAAGTATATGGATGCCAGGAAGTCCCCGGGCCTCAACAATGTCACCACCGACTGGATGGATTCCATCCTGAACTTCTGTACCCGCACAAAGCGGTTCAGAGATTTCAAGTCCAGAATCGGACGTACCTTGCCCTCTTTTCTGGGCACCCTTAATAACGAGAGCTTCTTTTAAGCGCTAATGAGTGCATCCATTTTGCACTTTCCCACGCTACCGAGGAGGAAGATTCCTCCTCTTCCCGCTCAGACGCGGGGGACCGGACCCCTCAGGGGTCCGTGGCAACCAATTCAGGCTCAGAATCAGAGGACTGGGAGGGCATAGGCCATTTTTTGGAGGAGCGTTCCGACATCAGCAGATGCATCTGAGACACCAAAGTCGAAAGGGCAGCAGATAAGGAGGCCATGGAGGAGGATTTAGAGCCCATTCAGACTAGCGCGACACGACTTTGGAGGGCGACTTGCAGAGACTTCACATAATGGAAGTCTATGCAAGTCGCTCCCAGGTCGCCCCAAAGTAGTACAGGACCCTTTTTCTAAGTCGGAGTGACTTGTGTTGCTCCTATTAGAATGGCTCCTGTACTAATCAATGGACCGTGACCTACCGCGACTTGTCAGGCTGACAAGTCACGCTAGTCTGAATGGGCTCTAATGCAATTTTCGTTTACTGCAATTGGACTCTGTGTGTTTACTACCGCTGCACTGCACTTCACCTCCTTGGTGGCAGTCTTCTTGCTGCGGGTGCAGGGTCCATCATGGCACCATTAAAAATGGCCCTGGTGCTACTACCTAAGTTTACCGGCTCCAAAATTCCTCTGGCTGAGTTGGAGGAGAGATTAGAAAGCATCAGGTTCCTGCCCGGCTGATCGAGGAACTAGCTATTAACGCCTTTAAGGATGATGCCAGCAGAGTGGTGATGCGCGTCCTGAAGAGGAACGAGCCACCCTGGAACAGATTGTGTTGCACCTGAAGGGCCTGTTTGAAGAGAACGTAATGGTCCCATAGTTGAGGCAGAGATTCTATGTCCAGAGGCAGCAGGAAGATGAGAGCCTCACATATTTTGCGGTAACACTCCAGAATCTCAAGAAACGCATGGAGAAGAGAGATGTATGTGGCTGTGCTGATATTACTGCTTCAGACCACCTCCTAAGGGACATGTTTATGGGGGGGAATAAAAGCTGGTCTGGTCAGGAGAGCCCTGCAAGAGTGAGTTAGAGAGCAACCCGCCATCTCTTTCAATGACATTGTGGTAGATGCAGTTGCGTGGAAGCAACTGTGGCAGTGACAAAGAAGTATGATCCAATGCACTTGAAAGCAGAGGTCATAGCCCCTTTCAGCCACACAGAGGGCGCTGAGAGAACTAACTCAAGATGTTGCCTCCCTGAAACAAGAAATGTTCTTGTACAAACAAGACTTGGCCCACCCCCTTAAGGGCAATACAAGCTACTGCTGAAACAGCTGGACATTCCTTTCTGGGACTATCCACTGCCATAATGCTGCTTCATCAACTGCTGCAAAAACATCTACTAGTCTTCGCCACCAGCCCAGAAAATTAACGTGTTCACCGATGCCATCCATACAGGGGATTCTCCACACATCCGGGATCGGTACCTGCACATTCTCCCAGCCCTGTGTCAGGAAGTCCAGTACCTGCTCTGCAATATGCTACAGAGTGGGGTGATTCATGAGAGCCGTTGT
Source organism: Pelophylax lessonae (assembly GCF_965119305.1). Taxonomy (NCBI): domain Eukaryota; kingdom Metazoa; phylum Chordata; class Amphibia; order Anura; family Ranidae; genus Pelophylax; species Pelophylax lessonae. The sequence goes on from NW_028119644.1 coordinate 20,590, forward strand.
CCCTGGGCTGCCCCCATGGTCCTGGTGTGAAAAAAAGATAAAAGCCTGCTGTTTTGGTGTGGACTACCGCAAGCTAAATGAACACACTGTTTACACACTGGGATGCCTACTAGGGTTGAGCGGACACCTAGATGTCCGTGTTCGACGGGTTCGGCCGAACTTTAAAAAAAAGTCCGGGTCCGTGTCCCGGACTTTTACCGAACTTTTCCCGGACACCGAACCCCATTGAAGTCAATGGGGACCTGAACTTTAAGGCACTAAAATGGCTCTAAAACACCAATGGAAAGGGCTAGAGTGCTGCAAATGGCAGCAAAACGTAGTTAAGAGCATGGCAAGTGCTCTGCAAACAAATGTGGATAGGGAAATAACTTAAAACAACAAAAAAAAACAGAAAAATAAAACAATGTTCTTCATCTCTGAAGGACGAGGCCCATATGGAGTAGGAGGGAGGTTGAGGTGGTGGTGGATGTGGCGGTGTCATAGGCGTGCGCACAGGGTGTGCCTGGTGTACCTGGGCACACCCTAATCACCTAGGGCACATAGCATTATCGCTCTGTTTGCCAGTGAGGAGATGGGAAAGATCTCCCTCGCACCTGCTCTGCTCTATTTCTCTTTGCCAGCAGGGAGAGTAATGTATCGGGGCCATGTACATGTAGGCAAACACATGCATGTGTATTTCAACTTTGGGGTGCACACCCTAATGCAATAGGCTGCGCACACCTATGGGAGGTGTAGGTGGAAGCGGCGGTGGAGGAGGACCAGGGCCGGATTAAGAGCATCATGGTCTTGGTGCTGAGGATTTTGAAGGGCCTTAAGGGCCGTGCCTTGGCATGCACCCAGAGGAGGAAGGGTGCAGCCATGCATGCCTAATTCAACATGGGATGCTGTCTCTGAAGCCCATAAACACATCCATGCATCGGCAACTGTCCCTCCTTGTCCGGCCTTCGCGCTGTGTGGGGAGGTTCTGAGGGTGCTGCCTGGGGAAGCGAGCATAGAAGCCAGACTTCTGTGTTTACAAGTGACAGAAGAGCGGTCACAGTGAATATGGCCAACCCGGGGCCTATATAAAAGGTAGGGGCCTGCATGGAGCTGCAGCTCCAATAGCCCCTACGTTAATCTGGCCCTGAGGAGGAGGACGAGGTAGCCAACACTGCTTCTTTTCACAAATTTTAAATGAGGGTACACCCCAAAAGAGTGAGAAAGAGCAAAAATGGAACAATGGCTGGGTAAGGTCGGTATCCATTGCTATTCTGCACAAGGTACGGAAAAGTCCCGTGGGATCCATGCCTGGTTCATTTTAATGAACGTGAGCTTGTCCACATTGTCTCTGGACAGGCAGCTGCGCTTGTCTGTTATAACACCCCCAGCCGTGCTAAATACCCGTTCAGATAATACACTGGCTGCAGGGCACGCCAGCACCTCCAAGGCGTAAAGGGCAAGCTCAGGCCATGTGCCCAATTTGGAGACCCAGAAGTTGAAGGGGGCAGACCCCTCATTCACTACATGTAGGCATGTGCACACATACTGCTCCACCATGTTGGTAAAATGCTGCCTCCTGCTAAGACGTTCCATCTGAGCTGCTGGTGCTGCTGTTTGTTGTGGCGTGCTGACAAAGCTTTTCCACATTTCGGCCATGCTAACCCTGCCTTCTGAGGTGCTGGCGGTGCCCTGGTTGAGTTGGCGACCTCCTCCTCCTCCTCCTCTGCCTTGTGCTTCCACTGTGGCCCCGCTGTCAGATGGGAATGCCAGCAGCATCGCGTCTACCAGCGTGCGCTTGTACTCGCGCATCTTGCGATCGCGCTCCAGTGAGTGAATTAAGGACGGTACGTTGTCCTTGTAACGGGGATCCAGCAGCGTGGCCACCCAGTAATCAGCACAAGTTAGAATGTGGGCAACTCGGCGGTCGTTGTGGAGACACTGCAGCATGTAATCGCTCATGTGTGCCAGGCTGCCCAGAGGCGACGAAAGGCTGTCCTCTGTGGGAGGTGTATCGTCCGTGTCCTCTGTATCCCCCCAGCCACGCACCAGTGATGGCCATGAGCTGGCCTGGGTGCCACCCTGCTGTGAACATGGTTCCATCTCCTCCTCCAGCTCCTCCTCCTCCTCATCCTCCTAATCCTCCAGAACTGTGCCCCTGCTGGACAATTGTGTCCCTGGCGTTTGTGTGTGCAGGAACCCACCCTCGGAGCCCCTTGCGAATGACTGCCCTGAAAGCCTTTGAAATGTTACCTCTTCATCCTCCTCCTCCTCCTCCTCCTCATCCTGTGCCACATCCTCTTCCATCATCGCCCGAATTGTTTTTTCAAGGAGGCATAGAAGTGGGATAGTTAAGCTGAGAACGGCGTCATTGCCACTGGCCATGTTGGTGGAGTACTCAAAACAGCGCAACAAGGCACACAGGTCTCGCATGGAGGCCCAGTTATTGGTGGTGAAGTGGTGCTGTTCCGCAGAGCGACTCACGCGTGCGTGCTGCAGCTGAAACTCCACTATGGCCTGCTGCTGCTCGCACAGTCTTTGCAGCATGTGCAAGGTGGAGTTCCACCTTGTGGGCACGTCACATATGAGGCGGTGAGCGGGAAGGCCGAAGTTACGCTGCAGCCCTGCCAGGCGAGCAGCAGCAGGGTGAGAACGCCGAAAGTGCGCACAGACGGCCCGCACTTTCTGCAGCAGCTCTGACATATCGGGGTAGTTTTTAAGGAACCTCTGCACCACCAAATTCAGCACATGCGCCAGGCAAGGGATGTGCGTCAAACCGGCTAGGCCCAGAGCTGCTATGAGATTTCGCCCGTTATCGCACACCACCAGGCCGGGCTTGAGGCTCGCTGGCAGCAACCACTCATTTGTCTGCTGTTCCATGCTCCTCCACAACTCCTGCGCGGTGTGTGGTTTGTCCCCCAAACAGGCAAGTTGTAAAACTGCCTGCTGTCGTTTAGCCCTGGCCGTGCTGAAGTTGGTGGTGAAGGTATTACGCTGTCCGGATGAGGAGGCGGTAGAGGATGAGGTAGCGGAGTAGGATGAGTTAGGAACAGGAGGCAAACTGAAGCGCCCTGCAATCCTCGGTGGTGGAAGGACATGTGCCAAATTGCTATCCGCCTCAGGCCCATCCGCCACTGCATTTACCCAGTGTGCCGTTAGGGAGATATAACGCCCCTGACCGTGCTTACTGGTCCACGTATCGGTAGTTAGGTGGACCTTGGCACAGATGGCGTTGCGCAGTGCACACCTGATTTTTTCCCCCACTTGGTTGTGCAGGGAAGGGATGGCTTGCCTGGAAAAGTAGTGGCGGCTGGGCACGACGTACTGTGGGACAGCCACCGACATAAGCTTTTTAAAACTGGGCGTCTCCACCACACGGAATGACAACATTTCAAAGGCCAATAATTGTGAAATGCTGGCATTCAGGGCCAGGGATCGCGGGTGGGTAGGGGGGTACTTCCTCTTCCTCTCAAGTGTTTGGGAGATGGAAAGTTGAACGCTTCCACGGGACATTGTGGAGATGGTTGTTGGTGACCCAGGTGGTGGTGTTGCTGACAGATCGTCTGTTTGCGGGGTGGCAGGTGCCGGTATGACTACAGAGGTGGCTGGAGCGGCCGAGACTGCAGCAGAAGAGGAAGCAGGATGAGCCAGAGACGTTTCTTGGTTTTGAAGGTGTGTACTCCACTGCAGCTCGTGCTTTGCACTTAGATGCCTGATCATGCAGGTTGTGCTCAGGTTGAGAAGGTTTATGCCTCGCTTCAGGCTCTGATTGCACAGGGTGCAAACCACTCGTGTCCTGTCATCAGCACATTTTCTAAAGAACTTCCACGCTAGAGAACTCTTTTGAGCTGACTTTGGTGCGCTCCTTCCCTTGCTGCGTTGGGCAGTAGCAGGCGTAGTGTCTAGGGCACGGCCGCTCCGCTTCTGCACCCTGCTCCCTCTTCTGCTGTGCTGGTGGCTCTGTGCGACCACCGCCTCTTCCTCCAAACTACTCAGGTCACCTGCATGACCTTCATTCCATGTGGGGTCGAGGACCTCATCGTCCTCCACATCATCTTCCACCCAGTCTTCACCCCTGCCCTCCCTGTCGGTCTCCACAATGCTGAACGCCGCAGCAGTTGGCACCTGCGTTTCGTCATCATCGGAGACATGCTGTGATGGTCCTTCCATGTACTCATCTTGAGAAATAAGTGGTTGGGCATCGCTGCACTCAATCTCTTCCACTTCTGGGGCAGGGCTAGGTGGATGGCCCTGGGAAACCCTGCTGACAGAGTCCTCAAAAAGAATAAGAGACTGCTGTATGGCTTGGGGCTCAGACTGCTTGCCTGATTTGCAAGGGGGTGAGGTGAAAGACGGTTGGACATTGGCTGCAGGTGCCAACTCTGACCTTTCTGCAGTAGACTGGGTGGGAGACAATGTGAAGGAACTGGAGGCACTGTCAGCAGCAAACCAATCTACTATCGCCTCTCTGTGTTCTGGCCTCATCACTTCTAGAGGCGTATGATGCCCTACCAAATACTGCTGCAGGTTCTGTCGCCTACTCACACTTGAGGAAGGTGTTTCACTTGTGCGTGTAGCTGGCACAGATCGACCACGTCCTCTCCTTGCAACAGGAGCTCTAGCAGCAGCACCACCACGACCCAGGCCACGGCCCCTATTTGACGCTCTCCTCATATTTCTGAAATTTAAGATCTTGCCCTAGAAAGGTCTTTATTGAATAGCGGAACAAAAGAACAACAGTATCGCACGGGTGTATCTCACAGCCAAATATGCAAACTATGCCGCAATTTAATGTTTTTTACACCAAAAGGGTGTGTATTGAATAGCGGAATAGGATAAAAAACTGTGTATCTCACACGTACAAACACAGACTAGGCCCGATTAAATTTTTTCCTACCCTAAAGGGAGGATGAGGAAGAGGAGTATGGAACAGGCAGCACCCTCAAATCTTCAGAAGTATGAGATGAACCCCAAAAACTTGGAAAGGTGGATCTCACACGTACCGACACAGACTATTCCGCAATTTAATTGAGCCACAAAGGTTTTTATTGAATAGCGGAATAGGAAATATGATCAAAAAAAAGTGTATGTTTTTCACACGTACAGAAGCACACTAGGCCCCAATTACTATTGTTTGTACACCTAAAAGGATGGATGAGGAGGAGGAGGAGTATAGAACAGGCAGCACCCTCAAAGCTTCAGAAGTATGAGATGAACCCCAAAAACTTGGAAAGGTGGATCTCACACGTACCGACACAGACTATTCCGCAATTTAATTGAGCCCCAAAGGTTTTTATTGAATAGCGGAATAGGAAATATGATCAAAAAAAAGTGTATGTTTTTCACACGTACAGAAGCACACTAGGCCCCAATTACTATTGTTTGTACACCTAAAAGGATGGATGAGGAAGAGGAGGAGGAGGAGTATAGAACAGGCAGCACCCTCAAAGCTTCAGAAGTATGAGATTGTGTTCACTGTACCCCACAAAGATTGTGTTCACTGTACCCCACAAAGATTGCGTTCACTGTACCCCACAAAGGTTTTGTTCACTGCACCCCACAAAGATTGTGTTCACTGTACCCCACAAAGGTTTTGTTCACTGCACCCCACAAAGATTGTGTTCACTGTACCCCACAAAGATTGTGTTCACTGCACCCCAAAAGGATTGTCTTCTCTGCACCCCACAAAGATTGTGTTCACTGTACCCCACAAAGGTTTTGTTCACTGTACCCCACAAAGATTGTGTTCACTGCACTCCAAAAGGATTGTCTTCACTGCACCCCAAAAAGATTGTGTTCACTGTACCCCACAAAGGTTTTGTTCACTGCACCCCACAAAGATTGTGTTCACTGTACCCCCCAAAGATTTTGTTCACTGCACCCCACAAGGATTGTTTGTCTTCACCGCACCCCACAAGGATTGTCTTCACTGCACCCGACAAGGATTGTCTTCACTGCACCCCACAAAGATTTTGTTCACTGCACCCCACAAGGATTGTCTTCACTGCACCCCACAAGGATTGTCTTCACTGCACCCCACAAAGATTGTGTTCACTGTACCCCACAAAGATTGTGTTCACTGCACTCCAAAAGGATTGTCTTCACTGCACCCCACAAAGATTGTGTTCACTGCACCCCACAAAGATTGTGTTCACTGCACCCCACAAAGATTGTGTTCACTGTACCCCCCAAAGATTTTGTTCACTGCACCCCACAAGGATTGTCTTCACTGCACCCCACAAGGATTGTCTTCACTGCACCCCACAAAGATTGTGTTCACTGTACCCCACAACGATTTTGTTCACTGCACCCCACAAAGATTGTGTTCACTGTACCCCACAAAGATTTTGTTCACTGCACTCCAAAAGGATTGTCTTCACTGCACCCCACAAAGATTGTGTTCACTGTACCCCACAAAGGTTTTGTTCACTGCACCCCACAAAGATTGTGTTCACTGTACCCCACAAAGGTTTTGTTCACTGTACCCCACAAAGATTGTGTTCACTGTACCCCACAAAGATTGTGTTCACTGTACCCCACAAAGGTTTTGTTCACTGCACCCCACAAAGATTGTGTTCACTGTACCCCACAAAGGTTGTGTTCACTGCACCCCACAAAGGTTTTGTTCACTGCACCCCACAAAGATTGTGTTCACTGCACCCCACAAAGATTGTGTTCACTGTACCCCACAAAGGTTTTGTTCACTGCACCCCACAAAGATTGTGTTCACTGTACCCCACAAAGATTGTGTTCACTGCACTCCAAAAGGATTGTCTTCACTGCACCCCACAAAGATTGTGTTCACTGTACCCCACAAAGGTTTTGTTCACTGCACCCCACAAAGATTGTGTTCACTGTACCCCACAAAGGTTTTGTTCACTGCACCCCACAAAGATTGTGTTCACTGTACCCCCCAAAGATTTTGTTCACTGCACCCCACAAGGATTGTCTTCACTGCACCCCACAAGGATTGTCTTCACTGCACCCCACAAAGATTGTGTTCACTGTACCCCACAAAGATTTTGTTCACTACACCCCACAAAGATTGTGTTCACTGTACCCCACAAAGATTTTGTTCACTGCACTCCAAAAGGATTGTCTTCACTGCACCCCACAAAGATTGTGTTCACTGTACCCCACAAAGGTTTTGTTCACTGCACCCCACAAAGATTGTGTTCACTGTACCCCACAAAGGTTTTGTTCACTGCACCCCACAAAGATTGTGTTCACTGTACCCCATAAAGATTGTGTTCACTGTACCCCACAAAGGTTTTGTTCACTGCACCCCACAAAGATTGTGTTCACTGTACCCCACAAAGGTTGTGTTCACTGCACCCCACAAAGGTTTTGTTCACTGCACCCCACAAAGATTGTGTTCACTGCACCCCACAAAGATTGTGTTCACTGTACCCCACAAAGGTTTTGTTCACTGCACCCCACAAAGATTGTGTTCACTGTACCCCACAAAGATTGTGTTCACTGCACTCCAAAAGGATTGTCTTCACTGCACCCCACAAAGATTGTGTTCACTGTACCCCACAAAGGTTTTGTTCACTGCACCCCACAAAGATTGTGTTCACTGTACCCCACAAAGGTTTTGTTCACTGCACCCCACAAAGATTGTGTTCACTGTACCCCCCAAAGATTTTGTTCACTGCACCCCACAAGGATTGTCTTCACTGCACCCCACAAGGATTGTCTTCACTGCACCCCACAACGATTGTGTTCACTGCACCCCACAAAGGTTTTGTTCACTGCACCCCACAAAGATTGTGTTCACTGTACCCCCCCAAAGATTTTGTTCACTGCACCCCACAAGGATTGTCTTCTCTGCACCCCACAAAGATTGTGTTCACTGTACCCCCCAAAGATTTTGTTCACTGCACCCCACAAGGATTGTCTTCACTGCACCCCACAAGGATTGTCTTCACTGCACCCCACAAAGATTGTGTTCACTGTACCCCCACAAAGGTTTTGTTCACTGCACCCCACAAAGATTTTGTTCACTGCACTCCAAAAGGATTGTGTTCACTGCACCCCAAAAAGATTGTGTTCACTGCAGCCCACACACAGAAAAATGGATGTGGATCACTGACACCTGCCTATCTCCTATCCCACACCACACAGCAATATCGATTGTAATTTGTAGAACACACTTTCCCTAAAATTCAGCAGACTCTGTCCCTAACAGGATTGAGAAGAGATCGTAGATCAGGAGAACTAAGTGCAGACCCCACCCCACACAGCAATATCGATTGTAGTTTGTAGAACACACTGACCCTATAATTCAGCAGACTCTATCCCTAAAATGCCTACAACTCGCCCTGCCTAAACACTCCGACCTGTCCCTCAATTCTATCCGGACACAAATGGTTTTCTCCTGCCTATCTTTCCCTAATCAGCAGCCAGCACGTTGATGTGTGCTCTGTCCCGGATCTAAGCAGCATAATGACGCCGCTGCGGCTGCCTCGAACTTATAAAGACTTGGTCACATGCTTCAGACGGCCAATCACAGCTACTGAGACATTTGCAGGCATGGCTGGGATGGCTTAAGGCACACCAGTTAAACGATTGTTGATTGGCTGTTGAAAGCCCGCCATGAAAAGAGCGCCAAAGCATGCAAAACCCGGAAATAAAACGACCGAACACGGATTTTTACCCGAATATACAGTAAAGTGTCCGTGTTCGTGTTCGGGTAACAAAAATCCAATTATTCGGTACGAACACGAATAATACAGTCCGTGTTCGCTCAACACTAATGCCTACCCATTACCCTAGGTGGAGGAGTCTCCTATGGCACTGGGCCAACCCAAGCATTTCTTGGCTGCCAGATTCTCTTACGATTATCGATAGCAGCTGCTATAGCCGGTAGCGATAATCACTGCCTTCTCCGGGTGGGGAGGGCTTCCCCCGCCCGCCCCCGCCGGGAGCAGACAATTGCTCGGCGGGAGGGATTCCCCTGTCAGCACTGTCTGTGTTAATGGGGGAATCGTGCAAATTTCTTTCCTGCAAATTGTGGTTGCAGCCAACACTACAACTTTTACTGCTGAGGAACAGCTGCGGAGACATTAGGTGTGGCATCTTAAAAATACCAGAACACTGGAAAATACCACAGAGTTTGAGGTGCAACACAAGACTGGCCCTTGCATGAAAGATTGCCCAAAATTGGCAGCAGAGGTGCAAATGCAGAACCATTAGGTGCGGTACCTTCCCAGTGTCAGAGCTCTAGAATACAACAAAAACTCTGAGGTGCAATGCAGCAACAACCCTGCAAAAATAAAATTTGCCCAAATTTAGCAGCTGAGGAGCAGCTGCAGAAACATTAACTGTGGCACTTTGACAATGAGGGAACACCAAATTAGAGCTGTAGAGGCAGCGTGAGAAAGTAGCACTTTGGCCTTTTTGCCTTGGGCCAGTGCTGGGACCAATATTATATTAATACTATACAGGATTTATATAGCGCCAACAGTTTGCGCGGCGCTTTACAATGTAGAGGGGGGCAATACAATAAAGTTCAATACAGAAGGAACAGAAGGGCCCTTATGATCTTCAAACACTAGTGTGTTGTGTCATGTAACCAGCTACCTCATTCACTCTCACCCACTTTGTAAGCCTATGGGGGGGGGGGGGGGCTGTTCACAACTCACAATTATTTGCAGGTGTTGGAAGGGGTACACAGAGTAGTTTGAATCTCAATCCTCAGAGATTAGTGCTGACTGGTAATCCGTCGAGAAGGTAAAGTTGGCCCAATAGAACCAGTGGTTTCAGCATTGTTTCTCTCAGCTGTTCCCAGAGGCAAGCATTTCTTCCATTCGCTGGATTTAATTAATCTTAGAAAACTATAAAACCAATGTTGGAGTTGTGGTTTGCTTCCAACTCAATGGAATGCATGCTTTAGCTGCGTTAAGTATATGGATTAGAAGTGAGCATCTGTATCTCTTAAAGGACATCAGGGCCAGATGCAGCAAAAAAATCACATGATCATTTGGCATCCAAACGTCCGTTAACCTGCAGATGATTTGTTTGACTTCCAAAAAGGCATTCATTTTGGGCAAGACAAAAAAATATGGAGCATGGAGCCCTCTTCCCCCTGGCACCACCAAGGCGAAATGGAGTAACTGCAGGGCTTGCCAAAACTACAGAATTTGGTCAAATCAGTTTTTCAATTCCACGAGTGACAGGGCACAGGTACTGATCCCGAACTGATGGAAGCGAGAGGCTCCCTAAGTACGGTGAGTCCAGATGGACCCTTTCTGTAAACCATTCTGTAAGAATCAGGGGTGACCTGTTACGGGGGTAATAGCGGAGAACGTGGTGGCAGACAGCATTGGATGCCTGTCTTTCTGAAAAAGTTTAAGTGTGGCTCTGATTGCTGGGTGCCCAAGCAATGCTTTCGGATTGTCCTGGAACAGCCACGGCAAACCCCACAAGGGAACCTCTGTAAAAGCCTGTTCCAGCTGCTTCTACTGCTTAGCTGATCCGGCCATACACCATTCCAGAATACAAGTTACATTTGTTGCTTTGTGGTCCTAAACATGATAGAAAGACCTAAAACTCCACAATTTTTGGGGAGCGTTGACAGTGAATATTGCAACCTAATGGAAAAATGACTTGGGGATCCATATTGGTAGAGTTTGGAATAAGTATAATAGGTAAAATGGTAAATATTAAGGACACTATTCCTCCCGCACAACGAAAAGAGTAGAGGACCATTTGGAGAGGTCCTTCCGGATCCATATTAAAAGTGGCAGAAAGTTAGGTGCAAAAATATCGCTGATGAGTGGTGTAAGAGATATAGTCAAATATTTCAAACAGGATCGGACCCATCTAAATGTGAAGTGTGTTTGAAAGGGTCGAGACTCAGCATTGGGTACATTAAAATTTGTGATTTTTGCAAATAATCTTAAAATTGAAAAGTCTAATACAGTGCTCAAAAAAATTAAAGGAACACTTTTAAATGAGTACAGCATTAAGTCAAGTAAACTCCCGAGATATTTATCTCTGTAAAAACCTGTTCCATCTGCATCTACCTCTTAGCTGACCCAGCCATACACCATTCCAGAATACAATTTAAATGTGTTGCTTTGTGGTCCTAAACATGACCAAAAGACCTATACCGCCACAATTTTTGGGGAGGGTCTGACAATGGGTCCAAGGATTCTATCCCAATACCTAATGGCATTTAGGGTGCCATGTCTAGCCTGTAGAGGTCTCTGTCCCTCCATGGATATGCCTCCCCAGACCACCACTGACCCAACACCAAACCAGTCATGCTGAACGATGTTGCAGGCAGCATAACGTTCTCCATGGCTTCTCCAGACCCTTTCACATCTGTCACATGTGCTAAGGATGAATCTGCCCTGATCTTTTAAAAGCACAGGGTGCTAGTGGCAGACCTGCCAATTCTGGTATTCAATGGCAAATGCCTAAGGCACGGTCCCCATAGGGTTTGCTGTGTAAGGACTTGTTGGGCCTTCTCTAATTACCAGCAGACAGTCACTCCAGCACTTTACTTGTGAAGTCAGCGTTACTTGGGCAAATACTCGGCCGCTGCTGGTAGCAACCACTGCTGTAACTCAGAGGAAATCCTGGACAACGCCCTCAAATGTAGCACTGTTCCCATAGGGCTTGCTGTGTCATGACTTGTTGAGTCTCCTCTGATTACCAGCAGACAGTCACTTAGGGTACAATTCACACATTCATCCTTACTCCCAATGGCTCATTACTCAATAAACAGTCCAGGGGTGTTGGTTTTTAGTATTTATTGTGGAACTTGGATGGACCTCCAAGTTCAGTTCCTCTCTAGCTCTTTAGGCCCTCAGGTCGACTATCCGAGGCCACATGGCAACTTCTACAGAGAGGAGGCAGCCGCCCCCTCCCTCTGAGACTCCACTCCCCAGCTGAAGGACCCTGAATGTGCTGAATGTGCTCCTGGCATTTATACAGCATCTCAGTGTGCACAGAGGCACTTTCCTCTGCCAATCACCAGGGCTGTACTAAATGCCTGAGCACTCATTTGTCAGGTTTCCTCTCACTGTCCAATATACCTCCCTATTGGACCAGTGTGAAACACTTCAGACAAACTGAGTTGCACATAAGCAGATCCTTCTCTCTGGTAGGCAGAGAACAATATATATTTACTTGGCAACCCTTCTGGTAAGCAGAAAGGATCCAAAACTATACTCTCTCTCTTTCTAACACCTACCTAGGAGGGCGCTACATCCACCCCCCCCTCCCCACCACCAAACTGAGCCATGTCCTCACTGGCTCTGGGCATCTGCCCCTACAACAATACCTATACAAAATTGTACACTTATCCCACAGTGTCTCACAAACTTGGAAAGGGGAAAAGGGCGATAACATATGTACAGGGCCATGGGGCATACTCCATATGTGGCCAGTGGATACAATAAATTAAGTGAAAGCTTATATATCTCTGCTGTACAATATTTACACATAGGAATGTACCAGGTGCATTTAGACGAATGCACTCCCCGCCAAACAAAAATCTGTCTGACAGGTAAAGGTTAGACATCCTAACTGACTATGCTACAAGTAACATTTGTACATATATACAAAATGGACAGTGACCAGCCTTTCTAAGGCCTGAAGATCATCCGCAACCCAAGGAATGGGTGAGCACATACAGTATCTCACAAAAGTGAGTACAACCCTCAAATTTTTTATTATATCTTTTCATGTGACAACACTGAAGAAATTACACTTTGCTACAATGTAAAGTAGTGAGCGTACAGCTTGTATAGCAGTGTACATTTGCTGTCCTTCAAAACAACTCAACACACAGCCAATAATGTCTAAACCGCTGGCAACAAAAGTGAGTACACCCCTAAGTGAAAATGTCCATATTGGGCCCAATTAGCCATTTTTCTTCCCCGATGTCATGTGACTCGTTAGTGTTACAAGGTCCCAGGTGTGAATGGGGAGCAGGTGTGTTAAATTTTGTTTTATCACTCTCACTCTCTCATACTGGTCATTGAAAGTTCAACATGGCACCTCATGGCAAAGAACACTCTGAGGATCTGAAAAAAAGAATTGTTGCTCTACATAAAGATGGCCTAGGCTATAAAAAGATTGCCAAGACCCTGAAACTGAGCTGCAGCACAGTGACCAAGACCATACAGCGGTTTAACAGGACAGGTTCCACTCAGAACATGCCTCGCCATGGTCGACCAAAGAAGTTGAGTGCACGTGCTCAGTGTCATATCCAGAGGTTGTCTTTGGGGAATAGATGTAATAGGCTACTGCCAGCACTGGTGCAGAGGTTGAAGAGATAGGGGTCAGCCTCTCAGTGCTCAGAACACTGCATCTAATTGGTCTGCATAACTGTTGTCCCAGAAGGAAGCCTCTTCTAAAAATGATGCACAAGAAAGCCCGCAAACAGTTTGCTGAAGACAAGCAGACTAAGGACATGGATTACTGGGAACCATATCCTGTGGTCTGATGAGACCAAGATAAACTTATTTGGTTCAGATGGTGTCAAGCGTGTGTGGCGGCAACCAGATGAGGAGTAGAAAGACAAGTGTGTCTTGTCTACAGTCAAGCATGGCGATGGGAGTATCATGGTCTGGGGCTGCATGAGTTCATTGAGGGAACCATGAATGCCAACATGTACTGTGACATACTGAAGCAGAGTATGATCCCCTCCCTTCAGAGACTGGGCCGTAGGGCAGTATTGCAACATGATAATGACCATAAACGACCCCAAACACACCTCCAAGATGACCACTGCCTTGCTAAAGAAGCTGGCCAAGCATGTCTCTAGACCTAAACACTATTGAGAATCTGTTGGGCATCCTCAATCGGAAGTTGGAGGAGCGCAAGGTCTGTAACATCCATCAGCTCTGTGATGTCATCATGGAGGAGTGGAAGAGGACTCCAGTGGCAACCTGTGAAGCTCTTGTGAACTCCATGCTCAAGAGGGTTAAGGCAGTGCTAGAAAAAAATGGTGGCCACACAAAATATTGACACTTTGGGCCCAATTTGGACATTTCCACTTAGGGATGTACTCACTTTTGTTGCCAGCAGTTTAGACATTAATGGCTGCCTGTTTAGTCGTTTTGAGGGGACAGAAAATTTACACTGTTATACAAGCTGTATACTCACTACTTTACATTGTAGTAAAGTGTCATTTCTTCAGTGTTGTCACATGAAAAGATATAATAAAATATTGACAAAAATGTAAGGGATGTACTCACTTTTGTTAGATACTGTAGCAACGTATGCATCCTACATACTTACAGTGAGACTGTCCTCCCTGTAGAGGCAACCTTCTCACCTGCAGACTCTCTAACTAAAACATTCCCGTAGAGATTTCTGATGCTTCCGGCCCCCTAAGGGCACGCTTGACTCATCGTTCTGTTGTGCACCTGTAATAGACAAAAACAGAACAACTCCTGCCAATCTGACTAACACATTTGCACTGGTTCCATACAGGAACCATTTGACTAGCAACAGGCACAGTACCTCTAAGTTACTAGGGCACTGACTCTTTCATATCCTAGTCAGAGCCACAAATTAGGATGAAGAAATGCGGAGTCCACCCAACTGGTGTTTAGTGTCCTTCTCTCTGTAACACAGAGGCAACACATCTCCTAGCAGCAAGCTACTATTGCTGGAGCCTGTGGGTGTCTGTAAGAACTCTCCAAGGGATCTTTCACTCTGGCATCCCTCTCTCTGAAGAGGCAATGAGTCACTACCCTTCTCTTACAAGGTAGCAACTGGTGCAAAGTTTCCTTCAACATCATTCTGGCCCACTGGTCCAAGGATCTTCGCAAAGTGTCCTATAAACAAAGTATTCTCGCAAAGTGTTCTTTTCTCTGTACTTCATTATCCTGGCCCACTGGTCCAAAGGATCTTCGCAAAGTGTCCTTTAAACAAAGTATCTCCGCAAAGTGTGCTTTCTCAGTGCTTTAGCAACAGTAGTGGCCCTAGGCCAAAATGGGTCTTCACAAAGTGTCCTTTAGCAGGATGTCTCTGTGAACTAGGGGTTTACCCCCTCCAGGTAGCAGCCCCTGGTTTTAACAGGAGACGTTCTTTGTGGCAAAGGTTCTTTCTCCCAGGTGAAGAAGCTGTGGCAGTTTCGCTGATCCACATCTTCTTTTGCAAGGATACAAGGGAAGGGGGATTTGGGAATAGGGCTCCTAGCCCTAACAGCAACTTTAGTATCAAAGAGACTCTTCAGGAATACTAACCCCTTTGTAACTCTTTTCAGCTGAAACAAGAACTCGGCACACCTCAATAGTAGTGATCAGGATGAAGCATGCGGACGATTCCGTATACTGATGGCCAAGGCTTGATCTTTTCCATATGGGCAGTGGACCTCCACTCAGTCAATGTAGATTGACCACACCAGATTCTATTTGGCCTTGATTAATAGGAAGGTGTTCCATAATTGAGGCTTAAACTGGTTCCTATGTGGCTTGGGGACATACATGAAGTCCCAAACGGCTTCTTTACACCAGGCCCCTCTCTTGCGCTCAATTTCCTCCATTATCTCCCGGGCAACATTTGGATAATCGTATCCGTACTCCATGGTCATTTTCCTCTGGACAAGGTGTTGAAAACATGAGAACCTTGGGAGTTTTTGCCTGTCTCCTCTCCAAGGTGGGGGTCTAAAGGGTCTCCACTAATGATGAGCCGAACACCCCCCGGTTCTTCGATTCGCACCAGAACACAGCAAATAGAGGAAAAGTTTGTTTGAATAAACGAACCCCATTGAAGTCAATAGGATTCGAACCTCGAAAATCAAATAGCCTCATTTTGAAGACTTAAATGCAAGTCATTGCCCCAAAAAAGTGTATGGGGGTCCGGGTCCTGACCTGGGGAACATGTATCAATGAAAAAAAAGTTTTTAAAAACGATAATTTTTAAAGGAGCACTGATTTACTGACTTTAATGAGGCTTAAAGTGAAACTATAAAAATTAAAATTCCTTCAAATATCATGATTGGGGGGGTCTCCTGAATGTGCCTCTACGATGTACGTAGCCTGCTGCAGCTATACTAACACTTCTAAAGCAAAAAATACCATATACAAATATACATACAAGTTTCAAATTGCATGTACTTGTCATACAGGTGCAGAAAAATTGGGCCTTTGCGGAATGTGGTGCCTGAACACCGTAACCAAGGCCTCGCAGTTACTCTTGCTGGGTGCAGGAATGGGACCTGCTGGTAAGAATTCCATGCAAAATTGAAATCGCATGTGCTATACAAGTAACAAAAATTGGGCCTTTGCGGAAGGTGGTGCCTGAACACTGTAACCAAGGCCTCACAGTTACTCTTGCTGGGTGCCGGAACGGGACATGCTGGTAAGAATTCCATACAAATTTGAAATTGTATGTGCTATACAAGTGCCAAAAGTTGGGCCTTTGCCGTTTGTGGTGCCTGAACACCATAACCAAGGCCTCCCAGTTACTCTTGCTGGGTGCAGGAACGGGACTTGCTGGTAAGAATTCCATACAAATTTGAAATTGCATGTGCTATACAAGTGCCAAAAATTGGGCCTTTGCCGTTTGTGGTGCCTGAACACCGTAACCAAGGCCTCGCAGTTACTCTTGCTGGGTGCAGGAATGGGACCTGCTGGTAAGAATTCTGTGCAAATTTGAAATCACATGTGCTATACAAGTGCCAAAAATTGGGCCTTTGCCGTTTGTGGTGCCTGAACACCGTAACCAAGGCTTTGCAGTTACTCTTGCTATGTGCAGGAACGGGACCTGCTGGTAAGAATTCAATGCAAATTTGAAATCGCATGTGCTACACAGGTGCAAAAAATTGGGCCTTTGGTGTTGGTGGTGCCTGAACTCCATAACCCCTCACAGTTAGCAGGGCACAGGGACAGGGCTTGCTGTTAAAAATTACATACGACATTTAAATTGTATGCACCAAGTGCAAAACAATTAGGCCTTGGGTTGGTAGTGACCTAAACCAAAAACATTGTTGGAAGCTAGCAGAATCAAGGTAGAGGAATAGAATAGGCAGCATATGCAGTCTTCATGGGATGGCAGACCCCTAGCAAATTCAATCTGTTACATCAGCATCAGGGGCGTGATAGCTCTTGTTGATCCAGGACTGGTTAATTTTGATGAAAGTCAGCTGATCAACAGAGTCTGCGGACAGACGCACTCTTTTGTCCGTCACAAAACCTCCAGCAGCACTGAACATCCGTTCCGAAAGCATGCTGGAAGCAGGACAGGCCAGTAGCTCCATTGCATATTGAGCAAGTTCTGGCCAGTGGTCCATCCTCAAGAACCAGTAAGACAGTGGATGCGCAGCTGGAAAAGTCTCCAAGTCTGCTCTTGCGCCTAGATAATCATGCACCATATGATGGAGATGCTGGTGATTGTTGCTTAAAACCTAACAGCCCTGGGTGCTGCTGAGGACATAAGAACTGTTTAAAGGCATCGGTCAGCCGGTCCCCTTCTCCACCGCTCCTCCTTTGGCTGAACGATGCCTCAGAAACACGTCCGGAGAATGTTGACCTCCCAGTGTCTGGAAAGGCAGTAGACAAATTTATTTTCAAGGCCTCCTCAAGATGTTTCATCCTCTGCTCCCTCAGTGAAGGCAGGATGAGCTCTGCAACTTTACCCTTGTAACGTGGATCAAGAAGGGTTGCCAACCAGTAATTATTCCTCTCCTTGATAGCACGCATCCTCGGGGCCTTTCGCAGGCTTTGCAGAATCAGGGAGCCCATGTAACGTAAGTTGGAGGAGGCATGAGCTTCTGAGTCCTCTGGGTCACTAAGGATGACATTGTCAGCAGGAGCAACCTCTCCCCAACCTTGTACAACTCCTGGGGTTTCTGGGGAATCAAAACCATCCCTTGAAGACTGCTGTATGCTATCCTCTTCCTCTACATCCATGCTGCCGAAATCCTCATCCTCCTCCTCCTCTTTCTCCTGTGTGTTTTGTGGCTCTGCAGGAATGATATCTGCATAAAGGGGGCCTTGTGAGGAAAAGGACGTCCTCCTATTCCTGCCGCTGTTCTGCCTCAAGTGCCCTGTCCATGATTCCAAGCAGCGTGTGCTTTAGCAGATAGACTAACGGGATATTGTCACTGCATGCATCGTCCCAGCTTAGAATCCTTGTGGCCTCCTCAAATGGTGACAGGACGATGCATGCATCCTTAATCAAAAGCCACTGGCGTGGCGAAAAAAAGCCAAGCTCCCCTGACCCTGTCCTTTTGCCATACTCACACAGGTACTCATTGGTGGCCCTCTGCTGCATGTGAAGCTGCTGCAGCATTGCCAACGTTGAGTTCCACCTGGTGGGCGTGTCACAAATGAGGCAGTTGGTGGGCAGGTTGAATTCCCCTTGAATGACAGATGAGCGAGCACTGGCATTGAACAAATGGTGGAAATGGCCACAGACTTTTTTTGGCCTGCCTCAGGAGATTTTGGAAGCCTGGGTATCTGCTCAAGAAATGCTGCACCACCAGATTCAGAACATGTGCCAAGCATGGAACAATTGTCAAGTGTCCCTGTCAGAGGGCGGAGAGAAGGTTGGTGCCATTGTCGCATACAACCATTCCTGGCTCAAGCTGTTGTGGCGTCGACCATCTCTGAGCCTGCCCCTGCAGAGCTGATAGAATCTCTGCATGGTTGTGACTACTATCCCCCTAGACAGACCAACTGAAGCACCGCGTGGCCTCTTTTAGCCTGACTGCTTGTGTAGCCCCTTGAACGCTTACGGAGCACTGCTGCTGCAGAGGAGAATTGAGCAGAATAGGACATGGAGGAGGAGGAGGTGGTGGAGTAGCCAGATGTGGCAGAACCAGCACCAGATTTTTGGAGGCGTGGTGACAAAACAAGCTGCAACACCGAACCCTGTCCTGCATCCTTCCCAGCTGCCAGCAAAGTTACCCAGTGCGCCGTGAAAGAAATGTAATGTCCCTGTCCATGCCTGCTGCACCAAGAGTCAGCAGTAATGTGCACCTTCCTGCTGACTGCTTTGTCCAACGAGGCCAAGACACTACCTTCCACATGACAGTAGAGAGCCAAAATGGCCTTACGCAAAAAGATATGCCTTTTTGGAACCTGCCACTGTGGTGCAGCACATTACCCATATTCGCGAAAGGGAGCCAAGTCTACCAGCTGAAAAGGCAGTAACTGTAATGCTAGCAATTTGGCCAAGCTAGCATTAAGACGCTGAGCATGTGGATGGCTGGGACAGTATTTCTTTCTACGGTTCAAATACTGGAGTAGTGAAATTTGCCTACTGCTCAAATCAAGTGGTGGTGTACTACTAGCAGATTGGGTGCAAGTCTCTGTGCCATTCATTGCTATACCATCATCCCTCTCAATGCTGGTATTTGAGAAGGCATGAGGTATAGTAGGGTTAGAGATCGCAGATGAGGAGCAAGATGATGTATGCTTGTTTTGATCTGGTGCCTCTTTCAGGTGCTGTTGCCAACCGACTGCATGGCAGGTCGTCAAATGCCTTGTCAAGCATATGGTGCCCAAGCAGCTGGTGTTCTGGCCACGCTTGATCCGCTTTAGACAGATGTTGCAAACAGCAACGCTGTGGTCTACTGCACAGATGCTGAAAAAAACCCACACTAATGAACTTTTTGGAGTCCGCCGGGATTTTTCAGCACCTTGCACCTGTGGAGCTCTGTGCTGTGACGCAATAGGTTGGCTACTGCTATGGTGGCCCCTGAAGCACATCCTGCCTCGTTGGAGTTGTTCGCACCCCCCCCCCTCCTCCTCCTCCTCCTCCATCCTGTCAAGCACCCAAGTACAGTCAGTGACCTCATCATCACCTCCCTCCTCATCACTGGAGCAAACTTGGCAATATGCTTCAGCTGTGGCAACATGACTGCTGGTTTCTTGTCCGTCATTGTCACCCCCCTCTCTCTAGGCTCACGTTATTCCCTTCATCAACCTGGGAACCAACATCACAGCTTTCAGATTGCTGCGCATCCTCCAGGAGCATGTCAATGACACTATGATGGAATAGTTCAGGTGACTCCTCCGTGTATGATGGTGGGGCAACTAAAGGAGTAGCTGTGGAGAAGGAGACTGTTGAACGGGCCCCTTTGGCAGCTGCGGTGAAAGGCAAACTACTGGGTGCTGGGGTGTTAGAGGAAGAGGAGGATGAGGAGGATGAGGATGGCTTATTGATCCACTCCACCAACTCTTCCACATGTTGTGGATGAATAGCATGAGCAGCACCGTAAATAAAGGACGGGCGTACCCTGCACTTTTCACAATGGACACAGAGGCTGCTTGCCCACTTTTCGTGGCCTGTGAGCGTCGGCCTCTCTTTGTCTGCCTTTCAGGCATGCTGTTGATAAAGATTAATATAGGGTATACGCAACTAACTAATAGATACTCAATGACCTGATATGATGTAATTGATAGCCCTATAGATGAGCTGTGGTGGTTATAGAGGTACACAAGTGACCGATTATCAATACTCTCACTGATATCTGTTGTAATCTATAATCCTATAGATGGATGATCTGTGATCCCTATAGAAAGATCGACAACTGAGCAATGGTTACTGTGGCTGATAGCTGCAGTGATCTCTATTCCTACAGGTCTGTGATCCCTATAGCAAGATCCACAACTGAGCAAAGGGTATTGTGGCTGATTTCTGCAGTGATCTCTATTCCTACAGGTCTGTGAATAATATAGAATGTTGCAGAAACTGACCGATGAACAATACTGTAACTGGTATCTGATGTAAAGAAAGACAGCTCTCCCTACCTCACACAGGAACCTTGGCCTTCCCTACACTGCTACTCCCTCACTGGCGCTATACTGTCTGATATGATGTAAAGAAATCCATCTCTCCCAAACTCACACAGGAACCTGTCCATCCCTACACTGCTAGGAATGTCTCTCTGCACTGTCTGACTTAAAAAAAAAAATGACTCTCTCCCTGCCTGAATTGCATGCCTGTCCCTGTCTGATAGCCCACACAATGGCACTACACGCTGCCTCTGCGCGAGCAGCCTTTATGTAGTGTTGGGCGTGTACCTGGCCCCTGAGCCATGATTGGCTAAAGGCAGCCTGCCTTTAATCCAATCATGGCAGAGGTCATTTGATTGGCCAAAGCATGAGGTCAGGGTGCATGCTTTGGCCAATCACATAACGCGCTGCGCGTGCGGTGCACGTGCAGTGCATTATGGGAAACTCTAATTTCCCACGAAGAAGCACATTTGTTCGTCATTCGACGACCGATTGAATTGGCGATGTTCGAGTCAAACTTACCTTCGACTCAAACTTGAGGCTCATCCCTAGTCTCCGCTTTATGGATCAGATGAGAATATGCATCATTCTGTGCCCGAGCCCGGGCATAGGTGCAAGGTGGGGATAGATCTGGGACCCTAGTGGCATAGGCCTCACAGAACCCCAAGTTCCTTCACTGAGGGACCTGAAACTGGCAGGATTCTTCTTCCTTCAGTTCCCCAGTCCCACTCAGCCTCTACTTCTGATCCCCAGTCATGGATTCCCTCTTCCAGGGACCCGTAGCGATACTGGAAACTAAGTGACCCCACATCAATGGCCCCATACCTCCCCTTCACTGGACGTACTGGAGGACTTCAATATCTGGGCCCATTGACTGCCCTCTGCCTCTTTAAGAGCTGGACTACTTGCTGCTGTAACTGCTACCAAAGCACCTTGCAACTGCTGCTCAGCTCTGACAACTTGTGCGCATTGCACCTCTAAGATTTGGGTCTCCTTGGTTTGGCAGATGGTTGTGCTGGTCCCAGCCCCAGCGGTACGCTCGGCACTCCCGGTTCTCTCAAAAAAGGGATAGCCACTATGGGTGTCAGCAGTTCTGAAGTGGTTTGCACTTCCCAGTTCAGATACAATCTTCTGGGCTGGCAATCACTCCTCTCTAGCTTCAGCAGCATGTCACCGCAGTGCCCACACTGACCCCATGCTTGCAGCGGCATGGACATATTCAGGCATCTGCTACATACTAGTCCAAGATGCTCCGTGTCCCCTCCACTGCACAAGGCCAGAATTCCCTTGGGCTCAATCGGAGCCCTGTGTCCAACAGGGTCAGATTCTGCCATTCAGTCCGCTCTGCAGGATCTCCGCCAACACATGGGATAGCCACTGCGCTCACTCCGGCATCCGCCATCACACGTGTCCATGGGCGTCCGCAGAACTTTTTTCAGGGGGGGGGGGCATCATTTTAAGGTCACCCATTCTGTGCCCCTTTTAAAGCACAAGTGCTTGTGCTGTGTAATCCCCCACCCCCCGTATCACCTTAAAATACCTGGCTGATCCTGCCTGGCTATGTCCTTCCCTCCGTTTACGTACCTCCATCACCTGCAGCCCTCCTGTTCTCCTCTGTCCTCTCTTCCCCCTCTCTCCCTGCCGGTCTGCTCCTCTCTCAATGCCCCCCTCCCCCTTCTCCCCCTGCTGCTGTAGTTTCATTTAAAGTTTCCTATCCTGTCTACAGTCTGTTTAATAATCCTGTGTGCCCCTGTGTCTGTGTTTTATAAAAATAAGCCATTCTTTACAAGTTTTCAGAGTGCCGATCGGTGCTCACGTGACCCACCGCCTCTCTCCTTCTCTCCTCCTCCCCTCCCAATTGACGACAGGAATCCTCAGCCCCACCGACTGCAGGCGGCTGTCAGATAGGGAGAGGAGAGAGCCGACGGGTCACATGAGCGGTACTCGACGCACTAAAAACTGGTAAAGAAAGCCTTATTTTTTTAAAACGCATACACAGGAGCACACAGGATTATTAAACAGAACAGACAGGGTGGTATAAAGTGGCTTAACAATCACTTTAAAGGGGCAGTTGAGATTCCAGGGGGGGGGGGGGGATTTGCCCCTCCTTGCCCCTACCTGCAGACGCCCATGCACGTGTCTGCTCTTCAGCTACACCCGATGGTAGAAGTGACATCTCAGCTCCCTTAAGATTGGCAGCCCGCGGATGGCGAATCCGCCCACAGCCCCAGACTAGCTGACTCTTCAGCGGTGGCTCCTCCTGCAAGGCAGATCTCTTTGGCACGCTCTCTCCCGTGTCGTGCAGTAACCCCTTCATCATTGCTATAACGTTTCTCAGCCTGCACGAATGGTACTGCATTGCAGATTGTGTTCCCTGCCACAGATACACATACATCTGCTTCTTCTGTCTGTACTTGAGCTTCAGTTGCACTTCTCCATTCACAAGCCAACCAAACTCCCTCACTGCTGCTAGCAATTGTTCCGCTGTAACCAGCTGTACTGCAGACATTTTCTTCCACAGCACATGTACACACACAACCCCTGACGTGCCGATCCCTGCATCCCAGGTCAATCTTGACCACAACTTAAAAGCCCACTTGCACAGGTTACTATAAGGCAGACATGATTTTCTCCTACAATAAAGTATATCCTTTCTCCATTGACCCTCCAGCACTTTACTTGTGAAGACAGTGTTACTTGGGCAAATACTCGGCCGCTGCTGGTAACAACCACCGCTGTCACTCAGAGGAAATCTTGGACGATGCCCTAAAATGTAGCACTGTCCTCGTAGGGCTTGCTGTGTCATCACTTGTTGGGCCTCCTCTGATTACCAGCAGACAGTCACTTAGGATACAGTTCACACATTCATCCTTACTCCCAATGGCTTGTTACTTAATAAACAGTCCAGGGGTGTTGGTTTTTAGTATTTATTGTGGAACTTGGATGGGAGAATAGAAAAGTGGGATACTTCAAATGGAACTATAAACAGTTGATAAGGACAACTCTCACTTGACCTCACCAGGTTGCTTGTGAAAGCAGTCACACTGCTTGACCATACTGCCATGTGTCAAGCTGGAGTCCTCTTCCACTCCTCCATGACGACAAGGTGGTTTTCTCTGAAATACTGCCTGTACCTTGAGCCACACAGGAGAGGCAGAAGGAGATTAGGGAACTTAACGAGTGGCTGAGGAATTGGTGTAGGAAGGAGGGGTTTGGGTTCCTGGAGAACTGGGCTGACTTCTCAATCGGCTACCGGCTCTTTAGTAAGGATGGGCTGCACCTTAACGGGGACGGTACAGCTCTTTTGGGGAGAAAGATGGCCACCAAGTTGGAGGGGCTTTTAAACTAGGAGACGGGGGGGAGGGCTCAGAAGTAGAGTCAGTCAGGAGGGAGCAAAGGACTGAAGGCAGTTGTAGGGTCAGCAGCGACACTAGGTCCACAACGTCAATCGGTAGGTCTGTGCGGGAGAACCTCAGACCGAACAGGAATAAACATAACCAATCACGTTTAACGTCCGTAAAACTAAGAGGGGTATATGCTAATGCCAGGAGTCTAGCTAATAAAATAGATGAGTTGGAAATGTTAGTTCATGAAGAGGACATAGACCTTGTGGGAATAGCGGAGACTTGGTTTGACCCCTCACATGACTGGCTGGCAAATATCCAAGGGTATTCGGTGTACCGGAAGGACAGGATAGGAAAAAGAGGGGGAGGGGTATGTCTCTACGTCAAGAACAATGTAAGGGTGATAGAGCGGAGTGACATTACGGAAGGGATGAGTATGGAGTTAGAATTCGTGTGGTTAAAACTCCTTAGGGAAGGAGAAAAGGGAAAAGTAATTGTGTGGGTTTGCTATAGGCCACCTAAACAAGGGGAGGAGGTAGAGCGGGAATTTTTAGCACTGTTGGGTAAAGTGGCAAAGCTAGGATCTGTCATCATATTGGGGGACTTCAATTATCCCAACATTGACTGGGGAGAGGGGACTACACACTCACAGAAGGCCCGTCTATTCACGGAAACCTTACAGGACAACTACATGTCACAGTTGGTGGACTCTCCGACTAGAGAAAATGCAGTCCTGGATCTATTGATCACTAATGACCCAGACATAATCTCGGAGGTAGGAGTCAAGGACAACCTGGGCTCTAGCGATCACAGGATGATCACATTTAGTGTAAATAACAATAGAACAAGGCAAGTGGGGAACATAAGAACCCTTAACTTCAGAAGGGCAAACTTTCCAAAATTGTTCTCATTGATGGAAAGGGTAAACTGGGACCGAACCCTAGGATCCCTGACCACAGAGGAAAAATGGGAATGCTTTAGGAACATATTAAGCAAAGGCATCTTGCAGTGCATTCCTATGGGAAATAAATTTAGAAGAGACAAAGCCAAACCTGGCTGGCTAAACCGTAGCGTTAAAAACCTTATTAGGGGAAAAAAAAAGGGCCTTCAGGAAATATATATCAGAAGGCACAGTATTGGCTTTCGACCAATACAAGAAAGCAAATAAGAAGTGTAAACACGAAATCAAGATGGCTAAAATAGACTTTGAGAGACAAATAGCGGAGGATAGTAAAAAAAAACCCAAAGAAATTCTTTAAGTATATCAATAGCAAAAAAACTAGGGCAGAGCATATTGCACACATAATTAGCGATGATGGGAGGATGGTTACAGAGGACACTGAAAAAGCAACCGTGCTGAATGCTTTTTTCTCGTCAGTCTTTACACAGGAAACGGAGGGGTACACTGACCATGACTGTTTGGTTAGTAGCAATACACAGGACTTGCCACTATGGCTAACAGAGGGTGAAATCAGGGAAAGGCTGGATAAACTTAACACAAACAAATCACCAGGCCCGGGTGGCGTACATCCGAGAGTACTCAAGGAACTCAGTAAGGTTATATCCAGACCACTGTTCCTGATCTTTGCGGACAGTATTAGGACAGGAGAAGTACCAGGAGATTGGAGGAAAGCCAACGTGATTCCGATATTCAAAAAGGGTCAGAGGCATGTCCCGGGAAATTATAGGCCTGTCAGTTTGACATCGATAGTATGTAAACTTCTGGAGGGGATGATAAGGGACTATATTGTAGAGTTTGCTAAAGACAACAGCATCATCAGTAATAACCAGCACGGGTTTACAAATGGGTGTTCTTGTCAAACCAATCTATTAGCATTCTACGAGGAGGTGAGCTGTGAGCTAGATAGGGGCAGACCAGTGGATGTGGTGTACCTAGATTTCGCTAAGGCGTTTGATACAGTTCCCCATAAGCGCTTAATTTATAAAATAAGGTCTGCAGGTATCGACAGCAGGGTGTGCTTTTGGATACGGAACTGGCTAAAAGGGCGTGTCCAAAGGGTGGTAATAAACAGCGCATACTCAGACTGGTCTGAGGTAGTAAGCGGGGTGCCCCAGGGCTCGGTCCTGGGACCAACCTTGTTCAATTTATTCATAAACAGCATTGAGGACGGGATCAGTAGTTCAATCTCAGTTTTTGCAGATGACACAAAATTGGGCAGGGCAATAACCGCACAGCATGAAGCAGATATCCTACAGAATGACCTGGACAAAATAACGGAGTGGGCAACGACTTGGCAAATGAGGTTTAACGTAGAGAAGTGTAAGGTTTTGCACTTGGGGACTAGAAACATAAAAGCACAATACACGTTAGGAGGGGAACCCTTGGGGGAATCAAAAATGGAGAAGGATCTGGGAGTCTTGGTTGATGATAGATTAGGCAACAGCATGCAATGTCAGGCGGCAGCTGCCAAAGCTAGCAGAATATTAGCATGCATAAAGAAAGGGATGTATTCCAGAGATAAGACTATAATCCTTCCACTTTATAAAACTCTGGTCCGACCGCATCTGGAGTATTCTGTCCAGTTCTGGTCGCCAGTCCTCAGGAGGGATGTGTTGGAGCTGGAGATAGTCCAGAGAAGGGCAACTAAACTAATTAGGGGATTGGAGGACCTTGATTATGAAGAGTGTCTGCAATCGCTTGATTTATTCTCCCTGGAGAAGAGACGCCTGAGGGGGGACATGATAGCAATTTTTAAATATCTCAATGGGGATCTCAGCTAAGAAAAAAAGCTGTTTAGTCGAAGGGATTGCATGAGGACTCGGGGGCATACAATGCAATTAGAGGAGAAGCGTTTTAACCTCAGGCAACGTGGGGGGTTCTTTACTGTTAGGGCTACAAGATTGTGGAATTCTCTACCACAAGAGGTGGTTTCTGCGGGTAGTATGGTGGCTTTCAATAGACTATTGGACGTGCATCTCAAGGATCAGAACATTCAGGGGTATGAGAGATGATTACAGCCACACACACCTACACAGGTTGAACTGGATGGACTATTGTCTTTATTCAACCTCACCTACTATGTAACTATGACGGAACAGGTAGGTGTTAGAGACCTTGCGCTCCTCCACCTTCCATTTGAGGATGCCCCGCAGATGCTCAATAGGGTTTAGGTCTGGGGACATGCTTGGCCAGTCCATCACGTTAACCCTCAACTTTTTAGCAAGGCAGAGGTTGTCTTGGAGGTGTGTTTGGGGTCGTTATTATGTTAGAATTCTGCCCTGCGGCCCAGTCTCCAAAGGGAAGAGATTATGCTTGCCTACAGTATGTCACAGTACATGTTGGCATTCGTGGTTCCCTCCATGAACTGTAGCTTTCCATTGCCAGCAGCACTCATGCAGCCCCAGACCATGACACTCCCACCACCATGCTTGACTGTAGGCAAGACACACTTGTCTTTGTACTCTTCACCTGATTGCCGCAACACACGCTTGAAACCATCTGAACCAAATAAGTTTATCTTGGTCTCATCAGACCACAGGACATGGTTCCAGTAATCCATGTCCTTAGTCTGCTTGTCTTCAGCAAACTGTTTGCGGGTTTTTTTGTGCATCATCTTTAGAAGAGGCTTCCTTCTGGGATGACAGCCATGCAGGCCAATTTAATGCAGTGTGCGGGGTATGGTCTGAGCACTGACAGGCTGACCCCCCACCCCTTCAACCGCTGCAGCAATGCTGGCAGCACTTATACGTCTATTTCCCAAAGACAATCTCTGGATATGACTCTGAACACGTGCGCTCAACCTCTTTGGTTGACCATGGTGAGGCCTGTTCTGAGTGGAACTTGTGGATCCTGTTAAACCGCTGTATGGTCTTGGCTGCTGCGCTGCAGCTCAGCTTCAGAGTCTTGGCAATCTTTTATGGCCATCTTTATGTAGAGCAACAATTCTTTTTTTTCAGATCCTCAAAGTTCCTTGCCATGAGGTGCCATGATGAACTTCCAGTGACCAGTATGAGAGAGTGCGAGCGATAACACCAAATTTAACACACCTGCTCCTCATTCACACCTGAGACCTTGTAGCACTAACAAGTCACGTGACATTGGGGAGGGAAAATGGCTAATTGGGCCTAATTTCGACATTTTCACTTAGGGGTGTACTCATTTTTGTTACCAGCAGTTTAGACATTAATGGCTGTGTGTTGAGTTTTTTGAAGGGAGAGCAAATTTACACTGTTATACAAGCTGTACACTCACCACTTTACATTGTAGCAAAGTGTAATTTCTTCAGTGTTGTCACATGAAACAATATAATAAAATACAGTAAAACCTTGGTTTGAGAGTAACTTGGTTTGAGAGCGCTTTGCAAGACAAGCTAATTTTTTAAATAAATTTTGACTTGATATACAAGCGATGTCTTGATATACAAGTAGCGTCATGTCCCAACTAGGTATAAAAGAGAAGAGAGCAATATTGTTACATTTAATGAAGGTTCAATATTTAGCAGCTCACATGGTTGATGATTAAAACAGGCACATCTAAGTCTGCAGGCATCCGGGGTAAAGCTGTCCACATAGACCATCCTCCGCACTGCCATCTTCATCACACCCTTCCACGCTGCGCTCCATGAGTAATTCAAAGTCTCGCTTTCAGATCACTCTACTGCAGGGTAGTCTTCCCAATCACAATTGCAGACTGACAACGGTGAGAGCCAGTGGTTCAGAAGATGGTCTATGTGGACAGCTTTACCCCCGATGCCTGCATACTTAGATGTGCCTCTTTAATCATCAACCATGTGAGTTGCTAAATGTTGTACCTTAATTAAATGTCACCATACTGCTACACTTAGAGGCGCCTCTCTTCTCTTTTATACTCTGTAGCTCCTGCTGGATTTTGCTTCTAATCCCCTTGTGGAGGCTGCCATTTGTGGATGGACATTTTATGATCACACAACCTATCACATTGCTGTAATCTTTGTATATAGACTATAAACTGAAAGACTTATGAATAAATGGTTGTGGAACGAATCATCTGAGTTCCCATTATTTCTTATAGGAAAATTCGCTTTGATATAAGAGTGCTTTGGATTACAAGCATGTTTCCGGAAAGAAATTTTGCTCGCAATCCAAGGTTTTACTGTATTTACAAAAATGCGAGGGGTGTACTCACTTTTGTGAGATACCGTGTATATATATATATATATATATATATATATATATATACTGTATCATTAAAATGTATAGTACTGTGAAAGTGCCACTTTCTTCCTTTTTTTCTTTGTTTTTGCATTATAGTTTAGCAATGTGGGTACAGAGCTTGAGCTCAGTAATTTAGTCCCCATACTATGTGTTATTATATTAATTGTTATTGTTAAAAAAACCATAATGACTTAGTCCACAGCTAGCTAAGTAATGAATCCCATGAAAATACACTCTGCTCCCTCTTTATTCCAAAGAAATAAATATATTACTGCACGATATATAGTTTAATTGTACGGCTCTGCATAAGTGATCCCTCAAGGAACCCATTAAGGAATACCAATGTATTTTATACAGTCTGGGAACATCAAACCTTCAAAGCAAATTTACATTTTTTTCGGTCCATCAAACAAGATTATCTGTTATCTGGGTTTTTGTTTAATTTGTTGTTTTGATCCTGTGTTTTCAACAGGAGATGTTGACAAAGGGATCTACAATTCAGCAATAACTTATCCTAATTTATTGAAACTGATTTTTCTACAGTGTAAAGCTTTACCATCTGGATTGTGAGTTTTTATAATTTTTGCTTTTACCATATCTATGAGTTTTTGAGTTTTTACTAATTCTATGGAATATATCAGAAATATTTGCCCAAATAAATGATGGTTAAAGGAGCACATGTGTAAAACAAAAATGAAAGGTATTATTAATTAAAAGGTATATACAGCATTACATAGGCTAGACTATTCATATTACATTATATGACATTAATATTTGTCTATCCTAAAGTATCAATGTTGATGTAAGTTATCTGGTTCCCAGAATGAGCAGGTTCCCTGGGTGCAGCTTTATTTGGTAGGGGCCCACTAGGAGTTTGCTGAAAAGCCCCTTCTCCACCTTTCTTCTGGATTCTCTAGCTGTTGCTTTGCTCAAAATCAGCAATCCTTCTTACAGCAGGGAGAATATACAACTGTGGCCAGCACAGAGAGCAGAGAGAACAGTGGGAACAGGCCATAATCACTAACATGCCTGGACAGTGCGGGATCTCCTCCTTCTGTATATATAGTCACCCCCTCTCTCTCAGAACATTGCCAGGAGCTTCTATGTGTGTACGGCTTCAGATAAACCCACTCACTCTATTCACCTTCCATGGGGTGGGTTGAGGGGGGAGCTGTCTGTACTCCTCCTAGCGGGGGGTCTCCTTCTACTGGAGGGAGTTGTGAAGGGGGGAGTCTGTATTGGGGTCCCCTTTGATTACCTTGTTGCACTTTTTCTGGATAGGGATCTCTTTCTACTTGAGGGGAGTCAATATTCCTGGATGAGAGGGAAGGGTCCCTTCTGATCACCCCCCTGTACTCCTTAATGGTGGGAGATCTCTGAATCTTTCCCATGTACACCTGGCAGTGTGGAGGAGAGGTCTCCCTGTACTCCAGTTGGGGGTTTTAGATTACTGCCTGTAATTGTGGATGGGGGTCCCTGATTAGTTCTTCATTATAGGGGCCCTGATTACTTGTAGAGCCTCATTAGTAGTTAAACTTCTTAAGGATGGCCTTGGCCTTGATACTTGTACTGAGCTCTCCGAATTAGGTTATCACAGCCTGACTAATCAGGATATTTTCCCTGGACACTCATAGAAGTCTCTCCAGTCCTGTTGTCCTATGCTGGGGTCTCTGGGTGGGCCTGCACCCTACAATCTCAGTATGGGATTCCTATCATACCAACCTCTGCTAGCATTTCTACCGACAGTCCTCCCCCTGAGTCTCTTCCTCCCCATACACAGACATACTGGTGGGGGGTGAGGCAGAAACAGGATATATAATACAACTGCTATGTATGATCCATGTGTCCTTTTATACAAAGATCCTATAGGGCAACAATGAGATTGCTGTGGGCTCTGGATGATTGCTATGGGCTGTATATGATCCATGTGTCCTTTTCCACACAATTCATATAGGGGTACACAATAGGAATGCTTTGGTCTTGCACAGTCAGGGCGAGGAAGGTGGAAGCAGAAGGGGCCCAAGCTTTGGATGCAATGTTATTATGTAGAAGGGGAAGGAAGCGCACTGGGAGCATGCCGTAGCTCCATTTTCCACCTGCCTCACTGACAGGAGTGACAGCAGTGTCTTTTCTTTCAGAAGGAGCAGGAGCTTTGATAGTTCCTCACACCAATGCCGAAGTAGTTATACCTTCGTCTCTGTTAGCCCCATATTTTTCTGTGGGACAGAATGTGAACTGCTATTAAACTTTTTAGTTCACTGTGGTGTGCCACAACCATTTGCACTATTTTATGCAATATAATTAGGGATGGGCAATAATTAGGGATGGGCTCTGTGTTCATGTGTTTAAACCCTATGACAGAATTAAAAACAAAAACGGCCTGCACCCCCCCCCCTTAACCTATACCAGGCCCTTTGGGTTTGGAATTAATTTTAAGTGGAACTCCACGCCAAAATTTAAAAAAAAACTGGTACAGATTTTTAGGGGAACTCCATGCAAAAAGGTAACCCCCCCAGAAGTCCATACCAGACCCTTATCTGAGCATGCAGCCTGGCAGGCCAGGAAAGAAGGGGGGGGCGAGCGAGCACCCCCCCTCTCCTGAATCATACCATGTCGCTTGCCCTCAACATGGGGAGGGTGCTTTGGGGTGCCCCCCAAAGCAGCTTGTCCCCATGTTGATGGGGGCAAGGGCCTCTTCATGAGAACCCTGGGCTGTGGTTGTGGGGGTCTGCGGGTGGGGGGCTTACATGACGTCATGTGATGTCAGAAGGGGCAGTGCCACCAGTTGACGTAACCGGGTGGCCACGTCTCTTGCCTATAAAAGAACTGTCAAAGCTGAAGATCGGGTAGATGGTGGGTAGCCTCTGAAGAGGCGAAGCGTTTTTAATTTTTTTTCGGGCCCAGTGGGTGTCGTGATTTCTTTTTCTTTTCAATAAAGGACTTGTCAAAAACTGTGTTTTGTGGTTTTTACATTTATACAATTTTTTGGTGAATGGGTAGGGGTACGATGTACCCGATACCTATTCACATGGGGGGGGGTGGGATATGGGGGCCCCCTTGTGAAAGGGGACTTCCAGATTCTGATAAGCCCCCCACTCACAGACCCCGAAAACCACAGCCCAGGGTTGTCATGAAGAGGCCCTTGTCCCCATCAACATGGGGACAAGGTTCTTTGGGGTGGGGGCCATGTTGAGGGCATGTGGCCTAGTATGGTTCAGGAGAGGGGGGGCGCTCGCTCGTCCCCCACCCCTTTCCTGACCTGCTTGGCTGCATGCTTGGATAAGGGTCTGGTATGGATCTTGGTGGGGACCCCACGCCGTTTTTTTTTTATTTTTTAAATCTGTATTGCCGGGAGACGGCAATACATTAAAACTGCGAGCAAAGTTAAATTACATTTTTTTCTTTAGAAATGTCAGTATTGCTGCAGCAGGCTCCATACATCATACAGATGCACCACTTTACAGGCACATAGGCAACCCCCCAGGCACGATATTTGAAGGAATTTTTCATTTTTATTGTTTTACTTTAAGCATCATTAAAATCACTGCTCCTGTAAAAACTATCTTTTTAAAAAAATCTTTTTGCATTCATTTTTAATGGCAATTACTTGCATATAAGCCTTTAAAATGAGGACATTAGATTTTTCATGCTCATGTCCCATAGACTTTAATAGAATTTGCATGTTCGCTAGAACGTTTTCCCTGTTCAAGATGTTCTGGTGCAAACCGAACAGGGGGGGGTGTTCGGCCCATCACTATCCATAACCATTACATAGGTTTCAGCTTGGAGCTGCACAAACTTTTATTAGCCATGCCTACTATCTTTACCCAAGGGGGCACAGTTTCAGACATCTTTGCCCTGGGCACCAGATAGCCTTGTCTTTTTGCAAGTTCAAATCATAGATGTTAAAAGTTCATCCAAAAGTTGTATTTTTGTTAAAAGCGGAGCCTGGTGCACCTCGCTTTCCTATTTGCTACTCCAACAATATGGCTTCCATAGGTCCTGGACCTTTTCCTGTTAACTTGGGAGCTTTGGCTTTTCCATCCGCCTTTGTGCGTTCCAGCTCCTCCTGCTACATTCTCCATAATATAAATTAAATGCACATTTTACAGGGAGAGTTTTAATCACTCAGCAGGTATACAGATCCAGAAAGGCAGCAGCGGAATTTACCTCTCAAATATCAGGTGGGCTGACCTCTTATACTCCCTTTAAACTTCAGGTATTTCTACATGTAAAATTATGGAGGTCAAACAATTGGAGATCTTCTTTTAATTGTATCTTTAGGCACCTTAACAATGAAAATTAAAACCAATAAAAAGGAAGGCTTTATTTTAGAGGCTAATAGTTATTTTTTTTTCAATATGTTTCATTGGCAAAAGTAAAAGTACAATTTGTCATCACAAGTAAAGAAATGACAGTAATGACAATAATGACAGTACAGTGTTCATTTGCATATGGTCTTTCATAGCAGTACATATCCTTATTATCAGTTTATAGACTGTGGAGAAAAATTGTACATGAGAATGTGATTTGAATTGGGTGATTTAAATCAAACAGTTTTAAATCAGACCTTAGAAACCCTTTAGTGTCGCTCCAAGCCCAAGGTAGTGTTCTGCCCGCTGGAGCTTAGAATCAGGTTGCTGGTGACCTTTCACTCATCCAGAAGTGCCGACATGTGTGTAGGAAATGTGGAATGCCGCTCACCTATTGCATATTATTGTAGGTAATGGCCTCAGGGGGCATGGCCAGTGGAGTGGCGCTGGCTGAGGCCATTACACTGTACATGTATGTACCAGGCTGGGTGATCAGCATCCCACATTTTCTACACACATGTTGGCAGTTTTAAATTAGAATGGGGTATGGGAAAGGATCTGAAAGGAGAAGTATGGGGAGTAATGAGTGTCCCAGTGTAACAATGGAGAGTTCCAGGTCAAAAGGAATGGGTGAGATTTAAGGTCTCTTAATCATCGGCCAAAGTCTGTCAGCAAAAGTGTGAGATGCGTGAGCTTTCTTTGAATTTATGCATTGAGTCAATTAGATTTTCCTTGGAAAATGTGTTGTGAACTATGGCCTTACAGTAACTTCAGACAGTGAAAAGGTGGTGGATAGCCATGCTTTTGCAGTATTTTGTTTAGTGTCTGTCAGTCTGTCCAGTTTAAGATTGAGTAAAGCTTCACTTGGGTTCATGAGTATTGTGGTGTCTAATAGTAACGTTCATATATTGTATACACGTTTAAACAGAGATTGGGCTTTAGACAAATCTACCATTTGCGTAAATACATTCCTTGCTCTGGACAACCTCAGAAGAATTGCCCTAAACAGCCTGGGGTAAAGTGGGCAAATCATGTAGGGACCAGATACCAATGGTATAGAATTAAAGTGGAAGGGATAATGGATGGGATTTTATCAGCACCAAAAAATTACAATTATAAAAAGTGCAAAAGTTTATTGTACATCATAATATTTTATATGATGTACAATAAACTTTTGCACTTTATATGATTGTAATTTTTGGTGCCAAATAAAATTCCATCCATTATCCCTTCCACTTTACTTGTTTCCAGGGATGTGGCACTAAGTATGGGGGGGAGGGCAGTTACTATGGTCTGAAATATTTTTTACCAATGGTATAGTTGGTTTCTAATGCTAAGACATGTTGTGAATATGACTAATTTGATATTTAGGGTCCCTAATCCACTTGTCCATGTGAGAATGATGTGGAAGAGATTTGGAATGAGAATAGCACAAGCTTGCGGAGCGTGGATTGTCTTGACATTTCTGCTTGAAGGAGGTCAATGATGTCCCATCTGATTGGGGACAAATCGTGGTGCTAACAATATTTTTGATCTGTAGATATCGGAACAACTCAGATTTAGGAAAGTTATAGGTAGCCTGCAACACTGGGAATGGTTTCATTCTGTTAGTGGTAGCAAGGTGGTAGAGGTATGAAATTTCATACCTGGATCATTGTCTGAATGAATTTGACTCTTCAAAACCTGGGGTGAAAGAAGGATTTTGAAGAAATGACATCAGGGTAAGTGCAGTGATATAAGACCACCTTAGTATTTAAGGGTGTCCCAAAGCCTCAGAGAATGGACTGAGATTGGATTTTGTAGGGTCACTCTATAGTTGGAGAGAAGCCAAAGAAAATTATCCATACTTAGGGGATCACAATTGATTGCTTTAGGTGATACCCATAGGAACGTCTTGGTGACAGTGTAAAAGTTAGTCAGTGGAGTTAGTTGGGAGGCCTAATAATAATTTTGTAATTGGGAACATCTAGCCTGCCATGGATTCTAGGTTGATACAAGACACATTTTGGCAGTCTAGGTCTTTATTGCAGCCATATAAATTGCATGATTTACCTTTGTTGATTGCAGAGAATTTACTAGGAGACCCTGAATGATAATAAGGCTAATAATTAATCTTGGTAGCCACTGCATAAACATAAAAATATATGTATGGCCAAAACTTTTTTCTCTTACGTCCTCTGACAGTCGCCGCCCATTCACACAGTCTTCACTAATGGGGTATTGCTTCCTCTCCGCAGGAGTTTCTAGGCAAAAGACTTGTAAAAGAACAATTCATCTACATAGTCATACCCATGGGGGCTGTCCTTCTAGTCCAATACCCCCCTGCAATAGCCATCCCAACTCAGTTTGTCATTTTTTTCTTTACATTCCTAGCTGTTTATTTTATTAGCACTAGTTAGTTGGATCTTCGGATGAAGACGACGTTTGCGGAGCTGGGAATCGGACTGACCGTCCTGGCTCTGCAGGACAGAGGATCAGATGGAATCCCAGCCTGCCATCGAGCGTTCCGCAGGCTATGTGTTCGCCCTGGCCTCGCAAATGACCCATCCCTGTCCTCAGGGATGCAGCCTGTGAGGTGGCTACCTCACTGGACACGGCATAGGTTCGTCCATGCACTTCTAGTGTCCTGCTTTTTTGGCTGACGGCACTCCCCTGCCATCTGAAGGTGGGCGGTTTCCCGTTTGATATGAGGCACCCCACGCCATCGGGTACAGGTAAGTACACTCTGTGTGGGGCCTCTGTCTTGGGTCGGCAGTCCATGTGTGTCTGTGGTGTCCCCCTATGTCTGTGCGTTTTTGGGCTCCCTAGTCCCGGTCCCTGCAGGGGTTTTGTTCTCTCACAGCAGCGCTGTGTGGGGTTTTGGGGATCCCTCTCCTAATGTCACTTTAGGGTGCTTGGAGGTACAGACACATGCGGCGACCGCTGCGGGGTTAAAAACCGCCGGTCTGCCATTTTAGGTGTGGGCAGCATGTCTGGCTTCACTTTGGCACTTAATACAGCATGCTATGTAGTGATTTTGGCGCCTTGCGGCGCCATCTTGTGTGTGGCAAACGGTCGTTCCAAGCACATGTCGGCGGCCATCTTGCCGAAGCCTCCCATTAGTTTCAATAGGCATCCATTTTCCCTTGGTCTGCAGCCTTGGTTCAGCCTCCAGCGATGACATCACTTCCTCCCTTCTCTCAGAGCCGACCAAAGGAGCTGGTAACACACTTGGGGGGTTCTGTCCTGCTGTTCCTTTACTTTACTACTTGTGCAGATCTTCCTGGCCAGTTTTGACCCTGCGGGGGATCTGTGTGTCACAGTCCTTATAGCGGTGTGCTGCGGGGGGCCGCGGCGCTCTTAAAGGGGCCAGTATTAAAAAAAAAAAACTTTTTATTTCTGCTATGGAATCCCAGGACAGCAAATTCCCTCCAGCTTTGGTGGGGGATTCAGGTTCCTCCGAATCCTCTGCCCTGACTAATTTGTCTGCTGTTGTGGCAACTTTGGTGTCAGAAATGGATGTGCTGAGTTCTGACCGTGCTGCTAGAAAAAGGCCTAGGATTTCCTTTTCATCTGATTCTTAATGTGACATAGTTGCTTTAGGTAGCGTGGCCCTTTCGGGGTCTCGTTCTTCTCAGGACCCGCAAGAGTCCGAGGGGGAGGCGGAGGTTGCAGGGGTGGATGATTCCCCCCCCTGGGTCGCCCGAGGAACGCACAGTTATGGATGCGCGGATTCTTGCCGTAAAGGAAACACTACATTTGGAGGATGAGCCCACTCCCCCGGGGCGTTGTGTCCTCTTTTGGGACACACAGGACCCGCAAGACGGCGCAGGTTTTTCCTTGCCCCGCAGAGTTTCACCATAAGGTGAATGAACTATGGCGTAATTTAAAACACATCTTCGTGGTACCTAAGAAGTTTCAACTTCTCTACCCTTTTGCGGCTACTACGATTGCGCGCTGGTGTGTGCCTCCTCAAGTGGATCACACGGTAGCCAGATTGAACAAGGCTACTCTGCTCCCCGCCGAAGATTCTCCGGTGTTTAGGGACCCTACTGATAGGAGGCTGGAATCTCTTGCCCGACATTCTTATATGGTGGCGGGTTCCATGCTCAAGCCTATTTTTGCCTCTGTTATGGTGGCTCAGGCTGTGGCGGATTGGACCAAGGTGCTCAAACGCACCCTCGTGGCTGATTCTGCCCCCCCCCCACTACCGTGGAGATGGTGGATCAGATTTATCAAGGGGTCATGTATTTGTGCAATGCGGCCTTAAATGAGGCCCCTTTAGCTGTGCGCCTGTCCTGTGTCGCAGTAATTAACCGTCATCTTATCTGGTTGAAGAGCTGGTCGGCTGACCAGAAATCCAGGAAGACGGTGGCGGATATCTCCTATGCGGGGTCTCGCCTTTTTGGGGAATCCCTGGATGAATTGGTTAAAGGAGTCACTGGGGGTAAGAGCACACTGCTACCCCAGAACCCTAAGGGTAAGTTTTTCCGCGGCAAGCGGGGCTTCTCCTTTAAACCTAATCAGGGGTCCTTTCGTGCCTTCAAGGCGCAGAACAAGGGAAAACCCTTCAAGGGCCAAGGTGGCCAGAAAAAGCCCTGGTTCGGCAAACAAAAATCCGGCCAAGCTGGGTCGGCGGCTCAGTCCGCCTCTGCCTGAAGGGGCGCCCTCACCCGTTTCAGGGGTGGGGGGACGTTTGCGCGGTTTCCTTCAACCTTGGCTGTTCCGGACCACGGACAGGTGGGTTCAGGAAATCATTCGATCAGGGTTACATAGTTACATATTTAGTGAGGTTGAAAAAAGACATCAGTCCATCCAGTTCAACCTATGATGTGTGTGTGTGTGTTTGCTTTTAACCGTACATTGTATACCCCTGTATGTTGTGGTCTCTAAGGTGCCCATCTAATCGTTTTTTAAACTATCAATGCTCCCTACTGATACGACTGCTTGTGGAAGAGAATTCCACATCCTTACCGCTCTTACAGTGAAGAACCCCTTACGCATTTTAAGGTTAAAACGCCTTTCCTCTAGTTTTAGTGAGTGGCCACGTGTCTTATTGTATCTCCTTTCTCTGAATAGTTTGTTCCTTATGCTAGGGTCGCCAGTACAGTATTTGTACATTGATATCATATCCCCCCTCAATCGTCTCTTCTCCAGAGAGAATAGGTTCAGTGCTTCTAGGCTTTCCTCATAGCTGATGTCCTCCATTCCCCTAATTATTTTTGTTGCCCTTCTCTGGACTCTTTCCAATTCCAGCACATCCTTCCTGAGGACCGGTGCCCAGAACTGGACATCATACTCCATATGTGGTGGGACCAGAGTCTTGTAGAGCAGGAGAATAATCTCTTTATTTCTGGAGTGAATCCCCTTTTTTATACATCCCAGTATTCTGTTGGCTTTGCTTGCAGCGGCTTGGCATTGCATGCCACTGCCAAGCCTGTTGTCTACCAGTACCCCCAAGTCTTTTTCCATCCTAGACTCACCCAGAGGTTCCCTCCCTAGTGAGTAGCTTGCTTTCTGGTTTCTGGCCCCCAAGTGCATTACTTTTTCAACATTAAACCTCATCTGCCATGTAGTTGCCCACCCCGTTATTTTGTTCAGGTCCGCTTGTAAGGTTTCCACATCCTGCATAGAAGATATTGGCAAGCTTAGTTTAGTATCATCCGCAAATACTGAGATTGTACTAGATATCCCCTCCTCTAGATCATTTATGAATAAGTTAAACAGGATTGGTCCCAGGACAGAACCCTGGGGGACCCCACTTTCCACACCCGCCCAATCCGAGTACTCCCCATTAATCATCACCCTCTGGACTCTCCCCTGGAGCCAGTTCTCTATCCAGGACTCACCTTATGGTCCATACCTACCTTCCTTAGTTTGTACAGTAAGCGTTTGTGGGGAACAGTATCAAAGGCCTTTGCAAAGTCCAGATACACCACATCCAAAGGCTTTCCTTTATCTAGGTGGCAGCTCACTTCATCGTAGAAGGTTAATAGATTGGTTTGGCA
Organism: Pelophylax lessonae; assembly: GCF_965119305.1. NCBI lineage: Eukaryota > Metazoa > Chordata > Amphibia > Anura > Ranidae > Pelophylax > Pelophylax lessonae. Next base: position 60,075 of record NW_028119644.1, read on the forward strand.
AGAACGATTTTTCATGAATCCATGCTGATTACTACTGATAATACAGTTTTCATTACTAAAGTCTTGTATGTGGTCCCTTAACATCCCCTCCCAAATCTTGCAGACTACAGATGTTAGGCTGACCGGCCTATAGTTACCCGGGATACATCTCGGCCCCTTTTTAAATATTGGTACCACGTTGGCTTTTTTCCAATCAGCTGGCACCATACCGTCTGTAAACTATCCTTAAAGATCAAGAATAATGGTCTGGCAATCACCTGGCTGAGCTCTTTAAGAACCCTCGGGTGCAAGCCATCCGGTCCTGGTGATTTATTTATGTTAAGTTTCTCTAGTTTAGTTTTAAGTCTATCTTCTGTTAGCCATGGCGGTATTTCCTGAGGTGTGTTGTTTAGTTCGGCCTTACAAGCTAGGTTCGTGTAGCCCCCCGATTCTTTTGTGAAGACTGGAGAGAAGAAATTATTTAACACTTCCGCCTTTTCTCTGTCCTCAGTGGCCATATTTCCTTTGTCATCTTTTATGGGGCCAATGTGTTCTGGCCTCGCTTTCTTACTGTTTATATGCTTAAAGAATTTCTTGGGGTTCTTTTTACTCTCCTCTGCTATATGTCTCTCGTGTTCTATTTTAGCCACCCTGATTTCGTTTTTACATTTCTTATTACACTCTTTGTAATGCTTAAATGCTGCCAATGACCCCTCAGTCTTGTATTTTTTGAAGGCCTTTTCTTTAGCACTAATATGCATTTTTATGTTGGAGTTTAGCCACCCAGGGTTTAGTTTTGCTCTTTTAAATTTATTTCCCTTTGGAATGCACTGGTCAATCCCCTTGTTAAGTATGCTCTTGAAGCACTCCCATTTTTCCTCCGTGTTCTTTGTTCCCAGGGTTCTATCCCAATTGATATTTTCTAGCAGCGGGCGCAGTTTTGGGAA
>NW_028119643.1:0-61000 GCF_965119305.1 Pelophylax lessonae
CCCCCTCCCTACCTGGCCTCAAACATAATAGGGCCAGTAAGCACGGGGGTTAACAACACCACAAAGGCAGCTGAGAATCATCGCTGCACCGTAGCTGAGTCACAAAAATGACCTGAAAAACAGGGGCAGAAGAGACAAAGAAAAAGAAAGAGGGAGAAACGACAAAGGAAAGAAACAGGGGGGGAAAGAATTGAGAACAGTCTAAGAGTGGGCACCGCCAGGACATTTTGGCTATATCAGAGAAGTAGAAGGGGTCTGTTCGGCATCAGTTACAAAGAGCCAGATAGATATTGGATCCAGGGTTCCCAAACTCTATCAAATTGGCGGCGCCTATCCAAAAGAGTGGCCGAGAGGCGTTCGTTTAGCATGATCCAGGTCAATTTATGCTTGACAAGGTCAAACGGAACAGTGGGGGACTTCCATGAGTGCGCTATTGCCAGTCTGGCCACCGTAAGGATAAACACCACCAATTTTCTAGCCCCACGGGGCACTGGCCCTGGGGCATGTCCAAGCAATGCCTGTTTGGGAGACTTGGATAGGTTAACCTGAGTAATAGAGTATATAAAGTTGTACACCCGGATCGAAATCTCTTTACCTTAGGGCAGGTCCACCAAATATGTAGGACCATGCCCCGCTGGCCACAGCCACGAAAACAGGAGGCCGGGTTCCCGTAGCATAGGCAGCTATATGTGTCGGAACCATATACCATTGCATTAAAACTTTGAAATTAGCTTCGATTAAAGAGGTTGTAACAGAACCTCAGACCCACACTGTACTTGTGGTCTTCCGTCAGTATACGGCTTCCTCGCAGTCATGAACATATATATCTAATCCCAGCCGCCGTCATACAAAACTAGCCTGAAAACTTAGCTTGTATGTGTCTGGAAACAACTAACTCCTTTATTAAAAAAGAAACAGACTTTTATACACTTTAGAAGTAGGTGAGTACTTCTCATGAATATTTACCCAAAACATCACACAATGAATAGCTAACGAGGTACAGCTGACTCATGGCTAATCCCAATTAACATGCTAATTAACTCATTACACTTAAGGCTGGCCATACACTATACAATTTTCTTGTCAACTTTCTTTTAGATTTACCAAAACCATGTAATATAGGGTCAAACCTAAACACTTTCAATTTGTCTGCAGTCAGGCAGGCCCTTGCACTACATAGTTTAAGGTAAATCTAAAGGAAATTGAATAAGAAAATTGTATAGTGTATGGCCAGCCTTAGCCAGCCTGGAAGAACAGACTGCCGGCACCAAAGCTAAAACAAGATACAAATACACATATCATAATGTAAATACTGAGAACCCGCCGTAAACAATAGGTGAGCAAATCAGCATGATTTACAATGCGTGGAAGACAGGTGTTTGAGCTGATGACATGCATCTGTTGCAAGTCTGACCAACTGAAGCAGTCCAAACCATCAATTTATCTGTCACATAGTTTTTCACTGTCAGTGACGGTGCAAACCATCACAGAGGTATTCACATATGACCGAGAGGAGCTCCGTCCCATTAGGAACCAGTCCTCCAGTCCATATGCAGATCCAAGGTCCTGTTTCCATTTTTGCATGTACGGTAGTTTGATCGAAGAGGAGGTAAGAATGCCATATATTTTTGAGATGTGCCCAGTATGCTTGTCATATGTCCTACACAAGTATTCCATTGGAGTAGAGGACGTGAGATCAGAGGTAAACTGCAAGGAACGAAGGTAGTGCATAAGCTAAGCATATCTGGAATATTCTGTGTTAGGAAGCTGATACTTCTCCTGCAAGAAAGCCCTTGTCAGAATCCCTCTATGATTACAACAATCTGCAGTGCGGATAAGACCTCTATTGGTCCACCAGGCAAAGGCTTGAGGTTGGAGACCAGGGGTGAAATCAGGATTGCCCACTATAGGAGCCAGAGGGGCATGGGGGGAACGAAATCCATGGGTCATCAATAACCTATACCAGAGGCCTAAAGAAAAGGATATCGTTGGGCATAACATGGGAGGCCTGTCCCTCTGTTTCATCCACATTATATGGCTAATGGGTTTGGAGGGATGTTGTGCAGACTCAAGATACATCCAACTAGCCCAGTGGGAGGAATGAAATCGAATCAAGTGTGACAATTGCGCTGCGTAGAAATATTTGACCAGGTCAGGCGCCCCCAATCCACCCCTATTCCTTGGCGTAAACAGTGTATCCCTGTTCACCCGTGTTCTCCGGTGACCCCATACAAAACGCAACATTTTGGCCTGAAAGGCCCATAAGACAGGTATCCAGACAGCCACAGGGAGAGTCCGGGAATAAATAAAGCAATCACGGCAATAGATTCATTTTAAGCGTGTACAGTCTGCCAAACCATAGGGGGGGCTCTTCTCCCAGCGTTGGAGGTCTTGGAGCAGCAATCAAAATAAGGGAGGATAGTTGGCCCGATACAGCGCGTCTATGGTAGGCTTCAGGTAAATACCCAAATAGGGGAGGGCTTTGCACTTAAATGGGAAATTACTGCGTAATTGGCGTAAAGTGGTATCTTTTAAATTTAAATTGAGCACTTCCGATTTTGCATGGTTTACTGAAAGGCCCGAAATTTTAGTAAAGTGTTGTAAAGTCCTATAAAGGCATGGTATGGAAGTGGTAGAAGAGTATAGCAGTAATAAGATATCATCTGCAAACATAGCGCATTTGTGTTCAACCCCCCCCACAATGTATGCTCTGCACATCCGTCTGCAGTCTAAGTTTAATAGCCAAAGGCTCAAGGGCCAGTATAAATAGCAAAGGGGAAAGGGGACACCCCTGTCTAGTGCCTCGCTTAATATCCATCCTGGATAATTTATGTAATGACCACCAGAGCCGAAGGAGCCGAATACAGGGCCCTCAATACTTTAAGAAAAATGTGTTCCAAAGCCAAACTTCTGTAAGATATAAAACATACAATCCCATGACAAGGAATCGAAGGCCTTGCAAAGGTCCAGTGATAACAACATCCCACGACGAGGACCACCCCCATCCCAGTTAGAGTGAACTGCAGCGATAATGTCTATTAGGTGACGGGTTTGGTCCGGGGTCTGACGTTTGGGTACAAAGCCCACCTGGTCCGGATGAATGTACCGGGCCAGGAAGGTGTGTAGTCTGTTGGCCAAAATTTTGGTCATCAATTTAAGGTCCACATTGATAAGGGAAATTGGGCGGTAATTGGAGCAGTCACTGTGGTCCTTGCCCAGTTTGGGGAGGACATTAATGAAGGCCTCACTATCGCTAGGCGACAACGATCCTCCATTCCGCAAGTCGTTGAAAAAGGAGCATAAATGAGGGGTGAGCAATTCAGCGTATTTCTTATAATAATGTCCTGAAAACCCGTCCGGCCCGGGAGCCCTGGACGGGTGCAGGGATTTTATACTCAAGGACACCTCCCCTTCCATAAACGGTGCATCCATTAGCTCTGCATGATCCCTATGTAGTTGGGGGAGGGGGACATCACTAAGGAAAGACTCGACCTTAGATGTAAGGAGGGGGCCCGGGGGTGCGTAGAGCCTATAGTAGAAAGTATGAAATTTGCATATTATCAGGTATGGGTTTTGGGACAGTTTTCCCGTATGTAAACGCAAACAAGGAATTGCCGGGTTGTAAGGACGGGGGTTCAGTTTCCGTGCCAATAGTGTAGAAGGTTTATCTCCCAAAGTGTAGAAGCGATGGCGAGACCAGCGCCCATACTGACTTTTCAATGCATCAAAGGTCTTGAGTGTGCCATTCGTGAGTATGTGAGAAAGGAAACAGATTCCAAACTGGGCCCACGCATGCGCATCTGGGATGGAGGAGAACTCGGGAGCCGAGCATTATGCCACAACGGCGTTGTAATGTTCTGGGACCTATGGTACCCTTATTTCCATTTCTCTCCTAACATTGCGTCCCATTTTGCTATCCAAATGGAACGCATACACCTTTAAGGGCAATGACATCATCGCCGGTTTGCTCTCACTCATTGCTCGTTCAAACCGCATGTTCACCTTACCTTGTCTTGTGCTGCCGGAGCTTCTAGCTATACCCTTTGCCTGAACTGAACCGGAAACTCGCTACCGATCGCGTAACTCGCTACCGGATCACTCCTTACTACTGGACCTTGCTACTACTAACTATCTAGTGATAAGTATCCCGCAGGGGATTCCTTCCTAACCTATACTTTCACTATCATCTACTGCATATTACAAAGACTATTACTATCTAAGCTATTCCTATCATCTGCATAGATTGTTAGCTCTTGGGACTACCATCATCTATCATTGCACTAGGTTTCTCTATCTTGTATACTTCATCTGCTGTCCCCTACCATCTGTACTATACATGATTGCTAGAACCTATCTGCATACTACCATCACCTACCACTCTCCTGAATACTATTACTGAGTGCTCACCATACTATCGCCTGTCTCTCACCTCTATGCTATCATATATTCTATCACTCCAGGAACATCATATTGAGTGTATGTATATTGCATAACAGGCTGTGCACGGTGATGAAGTCCTGAGAGTTGGATATGTTGTTCAACAGAATCTCTACACGACTACTGAGTGTAACAATTCTGCAGCTGCAAATCCATTCATTAACAAAAAACGCATGAGCGTTACAGATTGAACGAGCCTTAAAAAAAAAAAAAATATGGATTCAGCAGATTTGTCCACTCAAGTAATACAACTAAAACAACAAGTAGATGCATTGATACTTACTCTTACAGAGGTAAAAAACGAAAATCAGGCTTTAAGACAGCAGGTTGGCCGTCTTGCGCAGCTCTCTGCTGCCCAGCCCCGTGAACCTAAGGTAAACCCTCCTCTAGTGTTTACTGGTGATCGGAGTAAATTTAGTGAATTTAAAAACGCATGTCGATTGCTTTTCTTGTTGAAACCTCATACCTATCCCACCGACCAAATCAAAGTCTGTACCGCTATTTCCTATTTGACGGGTGACCCCCGGGCCTGGGCAGACTCTCTCTTTGAGAAAGATGACCCACTCCTTAACTCCTATCCTTTATTCCTAGCGCAACTCGCTAGTTTATATGAAGACCCCAATAAACAGAGTACTGCTGATACCCAATTGAGGGCTTTAAAACAAGGAAGGAGACCTGTTGAGGACTTTGTGGCAGATTTCAAAAGATGGTCCCTTGATTCAGGGTGGAATGACACATCCTTGCGAACGCAGTTCAGACTCGGCCTATCAGAAGCCGTTAAAGACGAGCTCGCCCGAGCGGATTTACCTGACACCTTGGATGGCCTGATACAGACCAGTGTCAATATTGACAGACGACTGCGAGAAAGAAAGGCTGAGAAGATGGGATTACCATTGTCCAGACCTTCTCAGATGTCGCCTGTTGACCCTACTCCTATGGAAGTAGGAATGATATGTCCACATTTGACCTTTTCCGAATGTGCCAGGAGGAAAACCGAACATCTCTGCATGTACTGCGCATCCCCGGATCATTTGATAAGCGGCTGTCCCCTTGTCCGCAAAAAAGAGGGTGAGTGTTCAAATGTCTTGCTAGGGGGACTAACAACTTCCTTTTCTAATCCTTATCTTTTTATTCATTTGACATTACAGTGGGACCAAACTAGGATCACCACCAAGGCTATGATTGACACAGGATCTTGTGGAAACTACATTGATACTTGTTTTGTTACCTTAAATAAAATACCTATTATTTCAAAACTTAAACCTGTCTCTGTTAGTTTCATTAACGGTATTCCGTTATCCTCTGGTCCCATCACCAATCAGACACAGGCACTCCTCGTCACTGCTGACAAATCCCATGTGGAGACCACCACTTTTGATGTACTGACCTCACCACATTTTCCCATTATTTTGGGACTTCCCTGGTTACACATACATCAACCTATCATCGATTGGAAAACAAGAACTTTAACCTTCTCTTCTCACTACTGTGAAACCACGTGTAACCTCTCATCATATGGAAGGATCCTGTCTGTGGTGTCGGATGAGATTATACCACCATGTTATGACGATTTGGCGGAGGTCTTCCTTGAGAAAAACGCTCAAATATTGCCTCCCCATAGGGACTATGATTGTTGTATCGATCTACTCCCTAATAGCAAATTACCTTTCGGTCACGTTTATCCTCTTTCACAGGATGAACTCTCTCATCTCAAGGAATACTTGGATGAAAATTTGGCGAAAGGATTCATCAGACCTTCTACTTCCTCCACTGCTGCAGGACTCTTCTTTGTCCGCAATAAGGATTCAAGTCTCAGACCTATTATTGATTTCAGACAATTAAATACCATTACAATAAAGGATCGTTATCCTTTACCGCTTATTCCTGAACTTATAGAACAGGTGCGCGGAGCTTCATACTTTTCGAAATTGGACCTAAAAGGGGCATACAATTTAATTCGAATCCGTGACGGGGATGAATGGAAGACAGCATTCAGAACCAGATACGGACTGTTCGAGTACCTTGTGATGCCATTTGGGCTATGTAATGCTCCCGCAGCTTTCCAACGATTTATAAATGATATATTCAGAGACTTGCTTGATGTTTGTGTTGTAGTATATTTGGACGATATACTTATTTATTCTCATTCCTTACCTGAGCACATAAAACATGTAAGTGTTGTCAAGACTACTTGCACATAACTTATATGTTAAATCAAAAAAATGTTTATTCCATAAAGAGGATGTACTATTCCTAGGATACATCATATCTAAAAATGGAATCAAAATGGACATGAGCAAAATATCCTGTATTCTAGATTGGCCTGTGCCAACAACTCGCAAAGCATTACAAAGATTCCTCGGATTCTCTAACTACTATAGAAAGTTCATTAAGAACTTCTCTGCTATTGTGAAACCTTTCACACAACTCACAAGTACAAAAAAAACATTCAAATGGTCAGAAGAAGCAAATGGAGCTTTCTGCTTGTTGAAATCAAGCTTTACTTCTGCTCCCATACTATGCCATACATCCCATCCTCCATGTGTCGCTATTAAAACCCCATGTTCCTAACCAAGGAATAAGGCCTACCATCTCACCTCCACCTCCTGTACAAGTTGAAGGCGGAGAAGAATTTGAGATAAAGGAGATTCTGGATTCTCGTATCCATAGAAGAAGACTCCAATATCTAGTACGATGGAAGAACTATGGGCCCCAAGACGACACCTGGCTGGATATATCCGATATACATGCCCCTAGACTGATTCGCCATTTCCACTCAAAATACCCAGAAAAACCAGTTCTAGAGGCCTTCCGGAGCCAGCCTTAAGGGGGGGGGTACTGTAATGTTCTTGTACCCATGGTACCCTTATTTCCATTTCTCTCCTAACATTGCGTCCCATCTTGCTATCCAAATGGAACGCATACACCTTTAAGGGCAATGACATCATCGCCGAGCGCCGCTATGAGCGGCTATTTTAATCGCCGGTTTGCTCTCACTCATTGCTCGTTCAAACCGCATGTTCACCTTACCTTGTCTTGTGCTGCCGGAGCTTCTAGCTATACCCTTTGCCTGAACTGAACCGGAAACCTCGCTACCGATCCCGTATCTCGCTACCGGATCACTCCTTACTACTGGACCTTGCTACTACTAACTATCTAGTGATAAGTACCCCGCAGGGGATTCCTTCCTAACCTATACTTTCACTATCATCTACTGCATATTACAAAGACTATTACTATCTAAGCTATTCCTATCATCTGCATAGATTGTTAGCTCTTGGGACTACCATCAACTATCATTGCACTAGGTTACTCTATCTTGTATACTTCATCTGCTGTCCCCTACCATCTGTACTATACATGATTGCTAGAACCTATCTGCATACTACCATCACCTACCACTCTCCTGAATACTATTACTGAGTGCTCACCATACTATCGCCTGTCTCTCACCTCTATACTATCATATATTCTATCACTCCAGGAACATCATATTGAGTGTATGTATATTGCATAACAGGCTGTGCACGGTGATGAAGTCCTGAGAGTTGGATATGTTGTTCAACAGAATCTCTACACGACTACTGAGTGTAACAATTCTGCAGCTGCAAATCCATTCATTAACAAAAAACGCATGAGCGTTACAGGCGTATGCTCATGAAGTGGGGGGAGAGCTAGTTTGTCGGCCACCACGTCCCAGATTCGTCTATAGTGGAAGAGCATAGATTTACTACCTCCATGGATCTCAGCCCCACGGAGTCCCGTTGTAACAATTGACAAAGGATCTGCAGATGCATGTGCCCAGGAGGGAGCCAGGAGGGCCAGGAACCTCTCCCTGTCTGAGTTGTTCAGGTTGAAAAACCGGGAAAGCTGCGACGCCAGATAATACAAATTAAAGTCAGGGAGTGCCAACCCGCCCAGATCGGTGGGATTTTTAAGTTTCCGCCAAGAAAACTTGTGTCTGCTAGATCCCCATATAAAGGGCTTAAGAAGGGATTCCAGCTGTAGAAAGTACTTGAGGCGGAGGTAAACCGGAGAATGTCAGAGCACGTAAAGTAGCTTGGGCAGTAGCACCATTTTTACCAGGTTGACACGGCCCATCACTCCCAAAGGGAGGCGGGCACAGGTTTGTGTCTTGGTCTTGACTAGAGCAAACAGGGGCTGTAGATTGTTGGGTATATAGTCTGTCGGTGAATTGGTAACCTGGATTCCCAGATATTTGTTACAATCTACTCTCTGCAGGGGAAGATCTGGACAGATAGGGAAGGAGGAGACATCGTCTATGGGCAATATTTGAGACTTGTCCCAATTAACTTTAAGGCCTGAGAATTGGCCAAATTGCTCAATCATAGCCAGGGCGGTAGACAAGGACTTACCTGGGTCAGCCAGAAACAGCAGGGTGTCATTGGCATACCTCCTGATTTTCTCCTCCAAAGAACCAACCCGGAGGCCTCGTATGCCAGGGTGTGCTCATATCGTATCGCTATCGCGAGCGGTTCCGCCACCAGTGCGTATAGGAGAGGGGATAAGGGGTAACCTTGCCAGGTGCCCCTATTAAGGGGAAAACTTTCTGACGTCCAACCATTTGCTAAGACCCTAGCCACAGGGGCCTGGTACAGGACCCGCACCCATCGGATGAAATTGGCGCCAAACCCATACCCCTCCAAGCAGCGGCAAAGAAACTCCCATTCAACCAAGTCGAATGCCTTTGCAATGTCCAAGGACACCACAACTCTAGTACCAGAGTTGTCGTGACGGCGTTGCAGGTTCAGAAACATACGCCTCAGGTTGAAGGAGGTGTTTCTGCCTGGCATGAATCCCGATTGGTCAGTATGGATCAGGGATAGGATAACTTTGTTTAACCGAATTGAGAGTACTTTGGCCAAAATCTTGATGTCCACCTGCAAGAGAGAGATGGGGCGGTATGATGCTGGGTGATGAGGGTCCTTACCTGGTTTAGGTATCAGTACAATTAAGGCCTCCCGCATGGAAGGAGGCAAGGTGGAGGTTTCAAAGGCCTGTTCAAATATTGTCAATAGTTGTGGTACCAGTACGTCCGAGTATAAAGAGTAAAATTCTATCGGGAGACCATCCAAGCCCGGTGACTTGGACCTGGGGAACTTAGCTATAGCTTCAACTATTTCCTCAGGGGTCAGTGGGGCCTCCAGTAATGCCATTTGCTCAGCCATCAATTGAGGAAGGTCAGTCGAGGTCAGGAAAGAGGACGCAGGGGAATCATCCACTGGGGCAGTAGAAATGTAGAGATCTTGAAAGAAATCCTTAAAGCGATCCACCACTAGCTTAGGGTCCGTTATAGGGGTCCCCCCGGGAGGGTGTATGGTTATCACCACCGGGGGCCTGTCATCGCTGTGTACTAAATAAGCCAAAAGTTTACCCGCCCTCTCTCCGTGTTCGTACAGCTTCTGTTTTTGAAAAAAGAGTTTCCTCCTGGCCCTCTCGTAGTCTAGTTGTGTGTAACGCTCCTGCGTTTTATGTATAGTGTGGATTTTCAGCTGCAGAAATATTCCACTTCAGTAGTCATGTAAGAGAAACGCTGAGACACCATTCCCAACTCTCAATGACTCATCATGTGTGGAGGATCTCAATTCAGCAAGTAAATACACACACTCAATAAGATGTTTCCTAGAGTGACTTATGTATATATTATCACAGTGATGATAGGCTGAAGAGACAGGTTGGGTAGAGATGGTAGATGACAGACACTTGAAAGGAAATGTTCTTGAAAGTAAGATAGTAACAGATGGGATGCAGATAGGTTTAGCAATCATGTATGGTAGCAGATGACAGAGTAGCAGGTGGACATACAAGAGAGATCAACCCAGTGCAGGAACAGGTGATAGTAGGTTCAAGAGCTAGCAATCTTAGATAATGCAGATGTACTAATAGTCCTTAGTATGCAGAGCTAGATAGTGTAAGCTTTAGTATAAAGGTTATAGAGGTTTCCCCTGTGGGGTACTTATCACTAATAGCAATGTAGCAGAGGAGAGGTTCAGCAAGAGCGGATGATCCGGTAGCGGGATACAGGGATCAGCGCAGCGTGGTTCCGACAGCGAGGTATGCTTGCAAGCATGAGAGCTTCAAGACAGGTTACCATCAAGGCACAAAGTAGTTTGAACGAACACATGTGAGTGAGAGCCGGCGATCTAAATAGCCATCCAGTCCGGCGCTCAGTGATGACAGCATCGGTCTTAAAGGTGTATGCGCACCTTACCAAAAGAGAATGGTGGGGCGCATACACTTATGAAAGAGTAATTAGGGTACCCAAAGGTACCAGAACATTACAGTACCCCCCCCCCTTAAGGCCGGCTCCTGAAGGCCTCTGGAGCTGGTGTGTCTGGGTACTTCGCATGAAAATTGCGAATTAATCTAGAGGCATGTATGTCAGAGGTGTTCAGCCAGGTGTCGTCTTGGGGCCCATAGTTCTTCCATCGAACCAAGTACTGAAGTCTTCCTCTGTGGATACGAGAATCCAGAATCTCTTTTATCTCGTATTCTTCTCCACCTTCAACTTGTACAGGAGGAGGAGGTGGGATAGTAGGCCTTATTCCTTGATCAGGAACATGGGGCTTCAGTAGCGACACATGGAAAATGGGATGTATTTTGAGGTCTATTGGCAATGTAGGCTGTACTGCAGCTTTTCCAATAAGTTTCTTGATTGGGAAAGGTCCCAAGAACAGAGGTCCAAGCTTTTTGCTAGGGATTTTCAGTCTTAAATTTTTTGTTGAGAGCCAAACGAGGTCCCCGATAGCGTACTGAGGAGAAGGTCTTCTGCGAAGATCATAGTACTTCTTTTGTTGACTATGAGCGTGTGCAATGGTAGTATTAAGCAAACCCAGAGAGTCCTTTATTTGGGTAAGATAGTCTGAGGCTACTGGGTTATTTGAAGGAAGGATGCGTGGTGGAAGAATAGAGGGATGAAACCCATAGTTCAAGTAGAACGGACTCTGCTTGGTCGTACTGTGGGTTGCGTTGTTGTAGGCAAACTCTGCCAGAGGGAGAAGATCCACCCAATCATCCTGTTGGTAAGAAGTGTAACAACGTAAATATTGCTCGATGCATTGGTTGACTCTTTCAGTCTGTCCGTTGGTCTGCGGATGGTAAGGAGAAGTGAGCTTCCGCTCGATCCGTAGTATGTGACATAGTTCTTGCCAGAACTTGGAAATAAATTGTGATCCACGGTCAGCAGACATTGCATTTAAAAGCACAACAGACACTGTAATAAACTTCACATATTCCCATGAGGACAAAACAGTTTGCATCAATAAAGAAAACTTACCCCCCCCCCCTTGCCCTGCAGCTACCCCAACTTGTGCAGGCATATGGTACCCAGTCCCAACCACACAGAAGGCAGGGCCATGAAAATCAAAAAGATAAAAACAACACCAAAAAAAAGAATCCGTGAGGAGAAAAAGGCCAAATGGAACCTTGACCTTTACCACCTAGACTGGCAGCAGAGGTTGGTTATCATAGACAGACACAGTGAGCGAAACTTCGCTGGGTAGCTAGTCACACTTGTAGAACCAAAAGATTTCCGGTAGAGAGAAAGAGTAGTCAGAGTGCTCGGTCGGCGTTCAAGGAGAAGGAAGTCAATGTCCGGGTGAAGGCAGAAAGGAGGGATGCAGGGGTGAACACAGTCTGTACCTGGCAATGAAAGTGGAAAAGTGCAGGACTCCCAGTCCAGGCAGGAGAGTTGTAAGGGTGCAGTTCCAGGGACACATCAGTGCAGAGAAAGGGAGAAATCCAGGGACCAGGAGGGCCAGAGGTAGCGCAGTAGTAAACACTGTAAAGGAGGGAGGCATGAGGCTCAATTAACCCTGCACCTCCAGGTGTTCCAGCCAGGAGATAACAGCTTCTGGGTCATCAAAAAAATGCACTCTGTCTTCACCTTCCACTCGAAGGCGGGCAGGAAACAACATGTCATATTTTATGTTTTATACGCAGTCTGCGTTTTGCCTCAATAAAGGTTGTGCCCTTTCTTTGCACCTCAGCAGAGAAATTGGGGAAAATGGCGATCCTGCCATTTCCAAAGGGGATGTTACCCTTCTCCCTGTTCAGCCTAAGGACAGCGTCCCTGTCCCTGAAATTGAGGAGTTTGGCTATGAAGGTGCGTGGAGGTGCCCCCTGGGGCGGTGGTCTGCCCAACAGGCGGTGGACGCGTTCCACCACGAAAGTGGGGGAGAAAGCATCCCGACCATATGTGCTGATCAGAAGCTGTTCCAGAAAGTCCGATGGGTTAGGCCCCTCAGCCCCCTCAGGCAAGCCTATAAGCCTGATATTACAGCGGCGTAGCCTGTTCTCCATATCATCCTGCTTAAGCAGGAGCTGGCTCACTTGAAGCTGGAGATGGTCCGAGGTATTTTGCAGGGGGGGCAGGGATTTCTCCACACCGCTGATCCTGTGCTCAGCCTCTGTGAGCCTTTCCCGCAACTTCTGTAAGTACTGGTGAACCAAGGAGATATACTGTAGATTTTAACCTCATCTATTTTGGAGGTAAGGGATGCCTGGCACTGGGAAATAGCTTCCAGAACATTTGCTGTCTCAACTCCCCGTGCACTCACCTCCGCCCCCGCCTCGGCGCCATCTTGAGAAGAGGAGTCTTTATCAGTACGACGATATTTATCCAGTTTGGCAAGGGTATCCGGTGATTTATTTGGCGGGGACATGTTGCAGGGTGTCCAGGGAGGAATGACAAGTGCGGGGAGCCCAGATAAGGATCTCGGGACGCAGGATTAGTGAGAAAAGGATCGTATGCCGACGGAGCTCTGCTCACTCGCGTCCTACAGCATGCCGCTCCAGGCCACGCCCTGCAGGCTTTAGTTTTTTCATGTAAATTCCAGTCTGCAATTCTTGTAAGGTGACAAGCTATATAATATTTATAAATGTCTAGTAGACCAATGCCACCTTTTAGCTTAGGTAATGTGAGTAGCTTGTATCTGAATCTGTGACGTTTGTGGCCCCAGACAAAAAGTGTATAAGCCCTCCTATAGGAAGTGAAGAAAGTTTTTGATAGGAAATGTCTGTAGAACATATAAGATACGGGGAAAGATATTTTTTTTTATTATGGCGGCCCTGCCAGACCAAGAAAATATGCCTTTGTGCCAGCTCTGAAGATCTTGTTCAATATTTTTTAGTATGGGTATATAGTTAAGTCGATACAAGTCATCTAGGTAGCTGGGCAATTGTATACCCAGATATGTAATAGATTGTGTATACCATGAGAAGGGGAAATATCACATACCTGGTGCTGGAGGCCAATGGAGAGAGAGGGCTTCCCTTGCGGCTAAGTTCCAGACCCCCTGAGGGTGAAAAGAGGAGAAGTCAGGCCCAAAGTAGCATGGGTTGCCTGCTGGACTGTGTGCAATAGGTTCCAGAGTACAGCTGGTGTGCTGGCGTAGAATCAGCAGACAGGTGGCGCCCGTGAGGGGTTGCAGGACTCAGCTAATGCTGAGACTGGAGCGTGGTCAGTAGGAAGCCTAGATCAGGAGCCAGGTGGGTATCAGAGCGGACGTGGTCAGGTGGATAGCCGAGGTCGAACACAGGAAGCAAGCAGGAGACAGGTCAAGGACAAGCCGGGTACGTAACAGGAGACACAGGAACAGGAATATCACTGAGATAATGCACCGGAGGAGCTGAAGATCAACCAGCAAATTAAATCACTGGCAGGCTTCCTTATAAAGGCCCAGGTGAAGTACTGGTAGAGATGCTGGGTCCTAGAGTCCTTCTCCTGCAGTCTGTGCACTGACAGTGCCCCCGATGGGAAGCCTCTGGAAGCCCATTTGGGCAATTTTCTCTGGGTATTTGGCCTGAAACTCTCATAGGAGTCTGGGGGCATTTACATTGGCTTCGGGTTCCCAGGAGCTTTCTTCGGGTGGATACTGTTTCCATTTAATAAGGAATTGGGTTTGTCTCCCTCGCTTCCTGCAGTCCATGATGCAGTCTACCTCAAATTATGTGTCCTCTCCAAAAGTCACTGGTGGCAGAGGTGGCTCTGCTCTCCCTGGAAATGGATCTGGAACAGTTGGTTGAAGCAGGTGTGACGGTACTCACCGTCACTGGGAGTGAAAGACAGACAACTAATAGTGTGGATTGCTTTGAGTGGGACAGTGATGTTTGTCGGCAATATCTCTCAGGGAATATGGGGATTTGGTCCCACTTTGCACTGTGAGACCTATAGCCTGTTGCCATGAAGTCTGACTCCTAAATAGCCATAGCAATTCGTAGATGTGTATTCCATGTACTTCGTTGTAGGAGACGGACAGACTGTCATTGGTAGTCTTGTCCTATTGTCTGTTTTGAGGTGGGATATGTATTGTGTTAAGTCTGCCTGTCCCATTGTTAAATGTTAATGAGCCCACATTGTTCTTCCCAGGTGGCTAGATAATTAGTTCAGGTTAATTCTGTTTCTGTATACAATTTCCTCTGCATATGATAATGTAATCAGGCAACCCCTGCCATGTGTGTGGTAATTTGATCAGGAGGGGGAGGTCCATGCTGTATATAAATTCTGTGTGACTGTTCAATAAAGTGGGATTCCAGTACAAGCTAAGCTGTTGGCTAGCTTTGTCTGAGGGCGGCTGGGAAAATCTGGTATATACTGTATGTTCATGACTGCAAGGAAGCCGTATACTGACGGAAGACCACAAGTACAGTGTGGGTCGGCGGTTCCGTTACAGCAGGGAGGTGTGAAAGACCGGATGGATACTTTATGAGTCAGGCAGAGACAGTTCATACGCCACTGGGTTTACTTCCCATTTGATCCGAAAGGAGCCAATATACCTTGGCCCTAGTTTCTGCGAAGGGCAGGCCAATTTCAGTTTGGCAGTAGACAGCCACACTTTGTTACCTACCTTGAAGGAAGGATTCCCCCTCCGTTTCCGATCAAAGTGTTTTTTATAATCCACTTGGGCTTTCTGTATGGACTACCGGAGGACCTGATAATTGTTTTGTATGAAAACAAGTCTGTCCTGCAAGGAGGGTACAGAAGTTTCAGGCATAGTTTCAGGCAGGGAAGCAGGGTGGAATCCATAATTGGCCCAGAATGGGGACTGGTTCGTAGCTGAATGGACAGAGTGATTATAGGCAAATTCTGCCAGTGGGAGCAGGGATGCCCAGTCATCTTGGAAAAAGCACAGTTCCAATTCTAAGTTTTTACAAAGGGCTCTCCAAAACCTAGTGGTAGATTGCACCCCCTGGCCTTAGACTATGTTCTTTGGGAGTCTGTGAAGGCTGATGATCTCCTTGATAAAAGTGTGAGTTATTTCGGCCGCAGAGGGAGTACCAATCATTGGTATGAAGTGGGCCATATTAGATAGTCGGTCTACCACAACCAGGATGGTTGTGAATCTTCCAGAGGGAAGTTAGTTTTACCGGCCCCGAAGTGCCCTGCAAGTTGGTGGCTGTGGAATGTCCTTAGAACCAGAGACCTTGCTTCCTGAGATACGAAGACTTTGTCCTGGTGCCAAAGTAATCCATCCAGCCTCCTTAATAAATCATGTTTGGATTCAGGGCAAGATACAGAAGCTTGTTCAATGGATGCCTTTAGGCTGGGTTAAATCAGCAAAATATTTTGGACAGATTAGATGGTGCTTGGAGGAGCACATTCGGTAGATTCGGGGAACATCCTGGACAGGGCATTGGCTTTCCCATTTTTGGAACCTCAGTGGTATGTCAAGTGGAAATTAAATCTAGAAAAGAATAAAACCCATCTGGATTGTCAAGGTCTTAGGCGTTTTGCAGAACTTAGATATTCCAGATTTTTGTGATCTGTAAAAATCATAACTGAGTGGTTAGCAGGGGAGGGCTGGCAGCCTTAGGCCTGGGGGGCAAGTCCAGTCAAGTGGCCCACTGAACCACCGAATGAGCTCACCATCCATCTGCTCCACATTGCCTGCACAGAGAGAGAGAGAGACCACTCAACATTGTGCAGGCTATGTGGAGCGGTCTCTCTCTCTCTGTGCGGGCAGCGGTAACTCTCTGTGCGGGCAGCGTGAAAGCGGTCACTCTCTGTGGGGGCTACTCTCTGTTTGGGCAATCATGTGGAGCAGTCTCTCAGAGACTGCTCCACATGATTGTCCCAGAGAGAATGAGACAGAGAGCCTGCCCCTTCCCCACACTCAGTACACAGACCAAAGAGACTGCAGGAAGATGAAGACTAAAGTCTTGGCAGTCACTGCTGCCACACTAAAGTCCCGTACACATGCAACGATTGTTGGCCGTATATTTTCGGCCAACGTCTGATCGGCTGATTGTCGGCTTGTTAGTATGATGCTTCCGACAACCGACTCAGACTTTTCGGCCGAACAAAATCTGGTGTGCATGCTATAAAATTTTTGTTGGCCGTCAACACAACGGCCGATTTTCGTGCAGTCAGTACAGATTTCGGCAGACAAAATTCAGATGAGCAAGACTGGGCATGCTCAGAGAGGAAAAAACACACGGAAAGTTAACCATCACATGACATCACTTCTGAAGTAGATTTTTGTTGGCCGAGAAAATTTGTGTGCAGTCTAGAGCACATTCCAACCAACAAAACACCACTCTGGACAAAAGATGGCCGATAATCATTGCGTGTGTACGAGGCTTAAAGCTACTTGTGGAGTTTGGATCTTCTCTGGTGAGTGAGCACCACACCACTGGGCAAGCCAAGCAAGCAGTGTAGCCGAGAGTCACAGTTAGGCTCCGTTCACATGTAGGCGTTTTGGGGCGTTTTTGGGGAGTTTTTCTGCTCTAGGATCAGCTCTCAAAACGCCCAACAAGACAAATCCTATTAATTTCAATGGCCCCTGTTCACATCTGAGCGTTTTGATGCTGTGAGCAAAACGCCCAACGCTCAAAAAAGTACATGAGCTTCTTTTTGGGCAGATTACAGGCGTTTTCCATTGGTCTCTATTAGGGCTACCACGGCTCGTCGACTACAAAAATTCGTCGACGTGCGTGAAAGGCGTTGACGCGTCACGTCACACGCCCCCTGCTTGCATTGCCGGCCGGGCCGCTACATTGATTGGGGTCACTGCAGGCTGCACTGCCCCGCCCCCGGCCCCCGCTGCGCTCCAGTCCAGAGTGTCTGTGATCGGCATGGTGTCCCGAAGGCGAGCGACGCTCTACACACTGAGGCAGTGATGTGGTTGCAATGCTCTGCAGGTGATTGTTGCCACATTTTTTACATTTGTTATAAGGGCGGACAATGACTTTACCATACAGAGAAGTCTCAGTCTTTGTTCTATGAAGTGTAATAGAACACCATGTGACCCTCATTTTCATCTCTCATTGGACTCAGCTGAGAGTGATTGCCTTAGACTGGTCTTTATTACTTGTCAATGGACTATGTATGGTGGATTTCCTGCGCATTTCTAGCGATTTCAGTATTTCAAACACAACTCCTGGGTAGGCAGTACCCCCCTCCCCCCCTCAGTCACATGGTCCCCCCAACATGATTATATATATATTTTTTAATATACAAAATGTTATCGTCTCTTTAAAGCAAACCTATCCATAGAGATGCATGGAGACTGTCATCCCCAATCCACTCCTGAAGATGCAGGTTGTCTGGCTGTCACAATACTAAGATGATGTATATGTTTCCTATGTATATCCTGTCCCACATAAAGGATACCATGTATTAAAGCAGGAGGATAAACATGACAGCCAAGTAACCAGCATAACTGGATCACTTTTCAGAGGAGTGTAAGTGCCTGCTGTAAGTGCATACAAGCCTTTGGGCTCACACGGTGTGCTGTGCTTTGGCTGCAGTGCTGGCACTTTTCCTTAGCCGCAGGACCTTAGACTCTTTTAGGTTGTGCGTTTTTGCTGCATTTTCTGAAATTCCACCAAGGAAGCAGCATGCAGGATTTTTTGTGCACTTTCAGAACATGCAGTAAAAATGTGCAGTCTAATAGGAGGTCTATGGGACTGGGGGTGAAATGCAGGAAGGCTGCCAGTACACCAGCATTGCAGCCAAACCCCAGCATGCCAGTGTGAGCCCAGTACATAGCATAGGGCAAGGTACTGTAACAGGCTGATAGAAAAATCTTTCTCTGCAGTGAAGGGGGAGGGAGAGGGATTTGGGAGAGAAAGGGAGGGAGGAGAGGTTACACTCACTTACTTGGACGTTCACTCACTGGAGCTCTCTATCTGTTGAGCTGACAGCTTAGTTTGAACTTTCCCGCCCGCCCCACACATTCTCCACATTCTCTTCACCGACTGCACTCGGCTGATCGGAATGTGGGCGGGCAAAGAGAGAGAGAGGTTCCAGCCTCGAGTCTAGCAGCTGTTCCTGTGGAGGAGGGAGGGGCTGGGTAGCTCCTTCGGTAATGCAGTCACTCAGCCCTGTGACAGAACACTGCCTCTGCCTGCCTCGCAGTCCTGGATGGAGTTACTTGTGTACAGCCGCACTCGGCCAACTCCGGAACTGCGCGTGCGCAGTTCTGAGCTGGGGACACAGCGGCCTTTTTTACAAAGCATCAGAGCAGCCCAGGGGGAAAATGCATCCCTTCCCCCCGGCCCAGTCCGCCCCTGGTGGTTAGCGCCCTCCAGCAGGTACCGCCATTCTTCGAGGGTGACTTTAATTGCTAGGAGTTCTCTGTCACTCATGTCATAGTTTCTCTCGGCCTGATTCATCTTCCTGGAGCAAAAGGCTACTGGGTGAAGCAGGGCCTTTGGGCCCTGACACTGAGAGAGCATGGCTCTCGTAGCTACTTCAGATGCGTCCAGCTGGAGGATAAAGGGAAGAGCTGGGTCCAGGCAACACAATTTTATCAATCTGGGCTTGATTTTCTTTTCTTCTGTGGGATGCTGCTGCTATAAATTCTCCCTTTATTACACATTTGTGCGCCTCCCAGAAAAAGATAGGAGATAGAGAAGGGTCAATGTTTTCTTTGAATTATGTTTGTAGGCATAAGGCAAATTATTTGGCCATTTTTTTGTCTGTAAGTAGCGAAGTGTCTATCCGCCAAATTTTAGAATATGCTTCATGAGCAGGTATAGTCAAAGTCATGGTAATTGGGTTGTGGTCTAATAGGATCATTGGCTCAGTGATGGAATTTTTTTAATAAATGTAAGTCTGTTTGTGATAGGAAGAAGTAGTCAAGTCTAGAGAATTTGTTATGTGGTTCAGAAAAATTAATGTAGTCTCTGGTGTGTGGGTTTAGAGTATGCCAGGTTTCATGAACTTGACGTTCTTGTATGGAGAGATTAATCCTTTTCAGGGCTCGATAGGGAATAGATGTAGTGCCAGTGGATGTGTCTAGCATGGGTTGAAGAGGAATGTTCAAATCCCCTCCAATAATCAGGATCCCTGTTTTGAAGGTGGAAAGTTGTGATGAGACTGAATTAGGGAATGAGGTTTTTTTCGTGTTCAGGAAATATACATATATATATTTGCTCAAAAGGAAAACCTGGTGTTCCAAAACAACGGACCCTGAGATGGCCCCACAGGGACCCGTGTGTATGAGCAGGATACACCAAAAATGGGACTTTAAAGGCGGAGTTCACTTGGCATAGGTAGATAAATGATAAGAAACAATTGGATAAAAATACAATCATTTTATTATTACATATATAACATGAAGTGAAAACCAACAACGATGCATGAGCATCAATACAGACATAGAGATTTGTGCAATGTAAAAAATGAATACGTCCTCATACTCAGGTCACGACTACAGGCGGTGTTACCTGCTGGACCGCGGATGCACGTGTTCTTGGACGATCTGGAGGCAGCGATTTAACTGTCATCTTCTATTGCTGACCATTGTATAAACTCCCGCTGTCTGGCATTGTCCGGTCCAGTATCCACCACATTTTGAGGACGTATTCATCCGGACTCGGTCCAGGAGTGTGAGCACTCCCCGGGGAGACCTGCAGACCATGCCATTGGTTGCTGACATATTAATTGTGCCCTGGATTTTATAATAGTGAACCTATCCGGAGGTCACCAACATTTTTGGTCCCTGAAGAAGCCCATAAAGGTGGCGAAACATGTTGGACCTGGGTGACTCTGTGACCTTGTCATTCTAGGACATGGTTCTTTAAAAAAAAAAAATAATTTTTACATTGCACAAATCTCTATGTCTGTATTGATGCTCATGCATCGTTGTTGGTTTTCACTTCATGTTATATATGTAATAATAAAATTATTGTATTTTTATCCAATTGTTTCTTATCATTTATCTACCAATGCCAAGTGAACTCCGCCTTGAAAGTCCCATTTTTGGTGTATCCTGCTCATACACACGGGTCCCTGTGGGGCCATCTCAGGGTCCGTTGTTTTGGAACACCAGGTTTTTCCTTTTGTGTCTATATATATTAGGGATGTGGCGAGAGCTCTCTTGGCCTATTGACATTTGGAGTCTGGCACTAATAATATATATATTTGCTATTGTAATTGGTTTGTTGTATAGATTACCTTTTTTTAAAAGGTATCTTCCTTCGCTATCAGCAAGAGTATTAGTAATGTTTATGGGTAAATGTTTCGCAATAAGTATAGATACTCCCTTAGTTTTTGTTTGGCAGTTGGTAGCGTGGAAGGAATGATTAGTCAATTTAGGGGTTTGGTCCATTCAAAAGTGCGTTTCTTGGATAAGAACAATATCTGCTTTTTGTTTCTTCATTAGAGTTAATAGTTGTTGCGATCTTTTTCCTGGTATATTCAGATCTTTGGCATTAATCAATATCAGTTTCAGAGTTTTGGAGTCTTGTCCTCTTTGTGGCATATTAGTCATTTATGTTGTTTATAAGGTTATTTGGTGTGTTTGCCAAAGAATGTCGTAGAGGATTTATGTTATAGAGGGTCTGGGGGGGGGGTTTAGAGCAGGCGTCAGGGGGTGTATTTAGGTGTTATGGAGTACAAAGGGAGGTATGTATAGGGGGGGAAACTCACCCTAGTAGTGGGGTGACTTCTGCTATCAGTATATGTAGAATGATGGGTCTGTGATGTGTGGGGTGAAGGGGGGGGGGCATAGGGTATACTGTACCTGGGGCAAGGAAGAACCTGCTAACTTGCCTATTAAGAGGGATAGAGGAATGGGGTGGGATTTTTTTACAGGGAAAAGTCAGCGGAAAGTAGTGATTTAGTAGTTTGTCGTTGATATTTCTTAGCAGGCTATCTGCTGTGAGGTGGTGTAACCTAGTTGGGATTTGTAATGAAAGCCTAGGCCTGGCAGAGGATTTGAGGATGGTAGTTGAAAGGTAATAGCCCTTGGTGGGGTATACTTCTGCTGGCCAGCCTCCCTTCAACCTGTAAAGAATTTATGAGCACTCGGAAATAAGACATCAAGACAGGTATGGTCTTCCAGCCTGTATTCAACAGCATTCTGGTTAGGACAGCTTATATACAGTTCATAAAGGGGAAGTGACATTATTTTCCCAGACCAACTAAAAATATACATATAATATTTAACCACTTTACCACTGAGTACTTGAATAGTACTGCGGCAAAGTGGCTCGTTGCCGTCTGACGACGTAGACCTACGTCGCCAGACTCCTCCCCTGTAGGCGGCGCTCGCGCGCCGCCGGAGGCGCGCTCCCGCTGTTTTCATTCACAGCGGGAGTCGGGCCAGGGGAGGAGCAGCGGCGATCGCCGCTGCTCTGCCCCGATCGTCGGGGATCTAGTGTGGAGATCCGCCCGCCTGTGTAAACACAAGCGGGCGGATCTCCTAAGTGACAGGGAGTGACAGATCAGAGTGTTCAGCATAGCTGGACATCCGATCTGTCCCTGACTCACACAGTCACCTCCCCCCCCACACGTCAGTAAGCACCAGGCATACATTAACCCCTCCCTCTCCAATAAAATTAACCCCTTCCCTGCCAGTGTCATTTTTACAGTAACAGTGCATATATATAGCACTGATTACTGTAGTAATGTCACTGGTACCCCCAAAAGTGTCAAAAATGTCAGTCAAGGGTCCGATCTGTCCACCACAATGTCGCAGTCCCGCAAAAAAAATCGCAGATCGCCGCCATTACTCGTTAGAAAAAAAAAACACCAAAAATGACAGAAATCTTTCCCTTTGTTAGTAAACGCAATAACTTTTGCGCAAAACCAATCAAAATACGCTTATTGCAATTTTTTTTACCAAACATGGGTAGCAGAAAACAAATTGGCCAAAAATTTAAAAAAAAATTGGTTTTTACATCTTTTTTGGGGGGAATTTCATATAAAAAAATGTTAAAAATATTGTTATTTTTTCAAAATAAACGCTCTTTTTTTGTTTATAGCGCAAAAAGTAAAAATCGCACAGGTGATCAAATACCACCAAAAGAAAGCTCTGTTTGTGGGAAAAAAAGGACGTCAATTTCGTTTGGCTACGGCATTGCACGACCACGCAATTGTCAGTTAAATTCGCACAGCGCCGAATAGCAAAAAGTGGCCCAGACGTAAGACAGCAAAATGCTCTAGTGGTAAAGTGGTTAAGCACAATGGATATAACTTACAGTATACATAGTAGGAAACAGATGTATATATAACAGGAGAGCAAACTCAGGAAAGAAACATCTCAGAATAGCAAAATACTGTGCAACCAAATAATATTCTCACAACAATGGGAGGAAATTTATATCCTCAACAGCAAAAATGTCTAAGTTACAAAGCGAGAGATTTTCAGTAAAATTGAAAAGGTAAAGCATAACTCCAACCATTCAATTAAGCATTACGCATAACTATATAACATTTAAATAAATCCTAATTCCAACATTGCCTTCCATTTGTCAAATAAGT
The DNA here is from genome assembly GCF_965119305.1 of Pelophylax lessonae. Taxonomy (NCBI): domain Eukaryota; kingdom Metazoa; phylum Chordata; class Amphibia; order Anura; family Ranidae; genus Pelophylax; species Pelophylax lessonae. The sequence goes on from NW_028119643.1 coordinate 23,171, forward strand.
GACAACTATAAATCTTGTCTCCAATATGCATCATCTTGTGTTGCCTTCCTATAAATGCATTGGCCTATCTTTACAAGCAAATATAAAAAGAGAAGAAGCAATAAATGCATTAAAATAAACATTCTCACTTGTCTAAACCATGATAATACAGATCCAAAAAAATCTCCAAAACTTCCCAATCCCTTAAAAGATTCCACCCATTATTAATAATTTTCCTGACTTCTGCCTGAAGTCCTGCTACCTCCTTTCTATGTTGATCAATTATTCATAATAATCAGGCACTTCCATGCTTGTATCAGGAATCCATGTACAACCCTCATAATCTTCTGTTACTTCACAGAGACCAGTAAGTGCAGCTCCCATAGACTCAATTGCCCGCTCATGTAACCTTTACTGTTTCCGTAAAGCCCTTTATTCCCGATTAAGCAGGGCAATGTCTTCTGACATTTTATTTAATACCTCATCCATTATAACTGAATACTTGTTTAATCTTTTCATTAACTTAATTCCCCATCCTGTCCATGATGGGAACCATGCCATGCCATGTCCCCTTTATTAAAGAGTTCTCTCCTATTTACATGTTTAAGGGGATATTTTAGATGTTTACTTGCTTGTAATACATGGCAAGACCCCCACTCCCAATTATCTGCATAACTGGAACCAGAGAGGCCAGATAGCACCATCCTCTCTCTTGTATAGGGATCCATGGGTAACATACCTTACCACACCAGATAAACAAACTATTACCTAATGTGAAAGGGCGCAAGCCCAGCGCCTTTTTTACTTGGTCAGAATAACTAGATAAAATAAGTATTGTCAAAACCCTACCAGATGAATTATGTAGTGGGTGTGTTTCATTTATTATGGACCCAATTGTGGCATTTAAGTCTTTGCTAGAAATATTAAACATAGAAGATAAGTCCGGGCTTAGAGATATATTGAACTCTGACTTCTGACACATTTCCTCTCTCCTACTTGACTCATTTCCTAATCTAAAACCCCAGCTTGGGGGATAAATTTGAGTGATTATAGGAAAGGAAATTGATTCATTTCCCTGGACTCCTGATATGTCTTGTAAACTTATTGCGGGGGTTCCATTCAAAAAAGAAGTGATGTTCACTGTCGCAGCCATTAAAGGAATCCTCATTGTACTAGGATGTAATTTACTGCAAACCCAACATTTATCATACCCTGATTTTTATGCATAGCTATATTTGAATTGTAACAACAACATCTTATCAGTAAGAGATGTGGTGTCTACTGATGTTAAGTCTCTTGCTGGTCGATAGTGAGTCCAGTTGTATTGCACAGTTCTGGGACAGAGAGGTAAGTCCTATGGATGATAGTAACAGGTACTAATCACCCATTCCGGCAAGAAAACTGTCAGTGAAAGAAAGCCTATCAATAGGAAGAACCTCCAAGATGTCTGGGGACTGAGAATCGACATCTTGCCCTGTGTCTTCTGATTCGTCTGTTTCAGAGACTTGTACACCTGCTTCACTCTCTTGTTCATCTACTTCAGGGATTTTTACACCTACTTCACCCCCTTTGTCTGTGCCTTGTATCCTAGGATCAGGGCCGGCCTTAGGTGATCAGGCGCCCTGTGCGAGCTAATCCCGTGGCGCCCCCCCCCCGCGCATTTTCTTGCACCTTTTTTGCACTTTGACTTTTCTTTTTTATGATCACTAATAACTTAGCCCCCCTTACATCAGAGACCCCACACACAAAGTCCCTCTTAATTTAGAGCCCCCCTACATCAGAGAGCCCCCACACAGAGCCCCCCTCACATCAGAGACCCACCTCACATCAGAGACCCCCACACAAAGCCCCCCTCACATCAGAGACCCCCACACAGAGCCCCCCTCACATCAGAGACCCCCACACAGAGCCCCCCTCACATCAGAGACCCCCCACACAAAGCCCGCCTCACATCAGTGACCCCACACACAGGGCCCCCTTACATCAGAGAGCCCCCTTACATCACAGAACCCCACACAAAGCCCCCTTACATCAGAGCCCCCCACATCAGAGAGCCCCCCTTACATCACAGACCCCCCACAAAAAGCCCCCTTACATCAGAGCCCCCCCCACATCAGAGAGCCCCCCTTACATCACAGACCCCCCACAAAAAGCCCCCTTACATCAGAGCCCCCCCCACATCAGAGAGCCCCCTTACATCACAGACCCCCCCCACAAAAAGCCCCCTTACATCAGAGACAGCCCCCCACATCAGAGACAGCCCCCCACATCAGAGCCCCCCTCACACAGAGCCCCCCACATCAGAGACCCCCCTTACATTTTTTGAAGGAGACCTCACGCAGCGCTGTCTGCACTCTGCAGCTTTTTTTTTTTCTTTAAACTTCCCGCCCACACATCCCCGGGGAGTGTGGGCGCGGGAAGGAGGAGGAGGAGAAGGGCGGGGCGAGGACGAGCTGACGATCCCTGCAGGGACGAGGGAATCTCTCACCGTGGTGCTTCGGAGGCTGAGCTGTGTGTGATACACAGCTTGTCTCAGACTGTCAGCGCTGCAGTAGGTGAGGTGAGCGAGGCACAGCGGGAGGTAAGCGGCGGTCACGGCCTGTGTTAACCCTGTCCAGGCTGCGGTCGCCGCTTACCTCCCGCTGTGCCTGATCTTCTGTGAGCTGTGATGGCCGCACGGCGCCCATGTTGCCCATGGCGCCCTGTGCGGCCACACGGCTAGCACACCCCTAAGGCCGGCCCTGCCTAGGATCCTCTGGGACCTTTTTCATTCTAGAAGCATTATTCCAGGCTTGAGAATCGGTCATTAGGATTGCAGTTCTTGTTACGGCAGTCACCACAGTTGGCTCCTCATACGGTGGATCTGTAACCTTGTGCTTGTGGAGTGCTTTAACTACTACTCGATCTCCAGGTTTAAATGGATGTGTCGATTTCTGTGAAGAAATAGGAAAAGAAAGAGGCACATCACCGTAGATGCCATTCAAAAGCTGCATAAGATTTGCAACATATTCTTCCTGAATCTGCTCCAAATCACATGGCATTAATACCATCGGACCTCTTGTCCAAGGTGTGGGCAAGAGTCTTCCCATCAAAATTTCAAAAGGAGACATCAACCTACTGTATTATAGTGTATTGTATTTGTACTGTCTACCCTCAAGTTGTAAAGTGCTACGTAAACTGTCAGCGCTATATAAATCCTGTATATTAATAATAATAATAAATAATAATTTTATCACTGCAACAGTAAAGGGTTTGTGTATGGCCTCTAGAAAATCATTCACCAATGAAGTGTGTGAAATTCCCTTCAGTTGCTACAAACCGTCTTCTTTGCCAGATTTTGGCAAAATCATGTACCACACCGAAAGCATATTTAGAATCCGTGTAAATCTTTACATCTTTTCCTTAAAATAACTGACATGCACGGGTTAAAGCAATCAACTCTGCGGCTTGTGCTAAACAATGGCAAATGGCTATGGCTTCCCACACAATATCTGGGATTTGTATAACAGCATAACCAGGTAAGTATGTGTTGTCATTTGGTCTAGTACACAAGCCATCTACAAAAATGTCTATACTACCTGGTTGGGGATCTTGCAATATGTCTGCTCTGGGTGTGGTTTCCTCATGAATAACCTGTACACAGTCATGTTCTTCTGGTGGGGAATCTTCTTCACCTTTAACACCTAGCCTTCCATTAAGAAGAGCTATGGGGCCTGAAGTTGGGGAGCATATTTAACCACTTAAGCCCCAGAAGATTTTACCCCCTTCCTGACCAGGGCCTATTTTGCGATTTCGGCACTGCGTGACTTTAACGGACAATTGCGCGGTCGTGCGACGCTGTACCCAAATGAAATTGACGTCCTTTTTTTCCCACAAACAGAGCTTTCTTTTGGTGGTATTTGATCACCTGTGCTATTTTTACTTTTTGCGGTATAAACAAAAAAAGGAGCGACAATTTTGCAAAAATAACAATATTTTTCACATTTCTTTATATGAAATTCCCAAAAAAAAAAAAAAGAAAAAATTACATTTTTTTAACATTTTTGGCCAATTTGTTTTCTGCAACATATGTTTGGTAAAAAAAAATCGCAATAAGCGTATTTTGATTGGTTTGCGCAAAAGTTATTGCGTTTACTAACTAAAGGAAAGATTTTTGTCATTTTTGGTATTTTTTTTTTAACGAGTAATGGCGGCGATCTGCGATTTTTTTTGCGGGACTGCGACATTGCGGCAGACAGATCGGACCCTTGACTGACATTTTTTACACTTTTTACACTTTACCAGTGACATTACTACAGTAATCAGTGCTATACATATGCACTGTTACTGAAAAAATGACACTGGCAGGGAAGGGGTTAACATTATTAGAGAGCAAGGGGTTAAGTGTGTCCCTAGGGGCGTTCTTCTAACTGTAAAGGGGTGTGGCTAGTGGTGTAACAACAGAGACATACGATCCTACATAGCAGGACCGTATGATCTCTGTTATTACACAGGGGAGAATGAGAATTTACATTAGCCGCCTGCCTTTCTCCCTCTCCACGGGGAGATTGCGAGTGACCGGCAGACGTCGGGTCCGCCGGTCACTCGCACGGACTGCTTAGGGAAAGAGCGGGGGCGGGAGCGCGCCTGCAGCGTGCGCTCGCCCCCTAGAGCCTCACAGGCGAGCGACGTAGTACTACATCACTTTGCCTGTGAGGAGCTGACCGCCGCAGTAAATAGTCGTGCGGCGGTAGGCAAGCTGTTAATAGACAAGTTACTGGTCAAAGTCAAAATAACTTCATACCAGATGCTTGTTGGGCCGTCATGGGTTGAGTAGTCAAATTTTTTAATACATGTGCTGTAGTACATGATGAGTAGTATGTAAAATAGTTTCATGTCCCAGTGTTACTGACATAAACGTTTCCACCCCCATCGCGCAAACAGCAAGTGCACATAGACACGCTGGCATGCCTTGTACCGGTAGAGGAACTACTCTGGAAAAATAGGCTACAGTCTCATAGCTCCCCTCCCGTGTTCCTGGGCGACCACCACTGCCATGTTTGTACAATTATCTCGAGCATACACATGAAAAGGTGACGTATAACAAGGTAAGCCCAGTGTAAGAGAGGAAACTAAAGAGGACTTCAAGGTTTTAAAGGCATCTGTCAGCTCTTGGGTTCACTTAATTTGGTTGGGTGCCTCGACCTTAGTTGCTGCTCTGAGTATGTGATCATAGTAAGTAGTGATGAGCCGAGCACCAGAACACCACGAACAGAGGAAAACTTTGTTAGAACAAACTAACTCCATTGAAGTCTATGGGACTCGAACCTCAAAAATCAAAGGGCCTCATTTTGAAGGCTTAAATGCAGGTTATTGCCCCAAAAAAGTATATGGGGGTCCGGGTCCTGACCTGGGGAACATGTAGCAATGAAAAAAAAGTTTTTAAAAGCGATCGTTTTTAAAGGAGCAATTATTTACTGATTTTAATGAGGCTTAAAGTGAAACTTTAAAAATGAAAGATTCCTTCAAATATTGGGCCTGGGGGGTCCCCTGAATGTGCCTGTAAAGTAGTGAATCTCTACGATGTATGTAGCCTGCTGCAGCAATACTGACTTTTTTAAAGAAACAAAATGTCATATACAAATATAAATATAAATTTCAAATTGCATGTACTTGTCATACAGGTGCAGAAAAATTGGGCCTTGGTTGTTGGTGGTGCCTGAACACCCTAACCCCTCGCAGTTACTCTTGCTGGATGCAGGAACAGGACCTGCTGGTAAGAATTCCATACAAATTTGAAATCGCATGTACTTGTCATACAGGTGCAGAAAAATTGGGCCTTTGGTGTTGGTGGTGCCCGAACACCGAAACCAGCCCCTCACAGTTACTCTTTGTGGGCGGAGGAACGGGCCCTGCTGGTAAAAATTCTATACAAATTTGAAATCGCATGTACTCGTCAATTGTCATAGAGGTGCAGAACAATTGAGCCTTGGGTGTTTGTGGTGCTTGAACACCGCAACCCCTCGCAGTTATTCTTGCTGGGTGCAGGAACGGGCCCTGCTGGTAAAAATTCCATACAAATTTGAAATCGCATGTACTTGTCCTACAGGTGCCCAAAATTGGGCCTTTGCTGTTGGTGGTGCCTGAATACCGTAACCAACCAATCACAGTTACTCTTGCTGGGCGCAGGAATGGGACCTGCTGGTAAGAACTCCATATACATTTGAAATCGCATGTACTTGTCATACAGGTGACCAAAATTGGGCCTTTGCTGTTGGTGGTGCCTGAACACCGTAACCAACCCCTCACAGTTACTCTTGCTGGGTGCAGGAACGGGACCTACTGGTAAGAATTGCATACAAATTTGAAATTGCATGTACTTGTCATATAGGTGCCAAAAATTGTGCCTTTGGTGTTGCTGGTGCTTGAACACCCTAACCAACCCCTCACAGTTACACTTGCTGGGCGCAGGAACGAGACCTGCTGGTAAGAATTCCATACAAATTTGAAATCGCATGTTCTTGTCATACAGGTGCCAAAAATTGGACCATTGGTGTTGGTGGTGTCTGAACACCGTAACCCCTCACAGCTACTCTTGCTGGGCACAGGGCACAGGGACAGGGTGTGCTGTTAAAAATGACATACAAAATTTAAATTGTATGCACCTGTCATACAAGTGCAGAAAAATTAGGCCTTGGGGGTTGGTGGTGACCTTAACCAAAAACATTGCTGGAAGCTAGCAGAATAAAGGTAGAGGAATAGGATAGGCAGCATAAAGTCTTCAAGGGATGGTAGACCCCTAGCAAATCCAATCAGTTACATCATCATCAGGGGCTTAATAGCTGCTGTTGATCCAGGACTGATTCCTTTTGATAAACGTCAGCTGGTCAACAGAGTCTGTGGACAGATGCACTCTTTTGTCCATCACAAAACCTCCAGCATCACTGAACATCCATTTGGAAAGCACGCTGGAAGCAGGACATGCCAGTAGCTCCATTGCATATTGAGCAAGTTCTGGTCAGTTGTTCATCCTCAAGACCCAATAACCCAGATGATGCTCAGCTGGAAATGTCTCCAAGTCTGCTCTTGCGCCTAGATAATCATGCACCATAAGATGGAGACGCTGCCGATGGTTGCTTAAACCTAACAGCCCTGGGTGCTGCTGAGGACTAAAGAACTGTTTAAAGGCATCGGTCAGCCGGCCGCCTTCTTATCACGTACCTTAAGGTGAGCCTGAACGGTGAGGAAGGTCTCTCTTACGCCTCTGACTCAGGGCCCCTGATAGTGCAGACAGGAGGTGCCGGAGTGTAGAGTAGCACGAGTGCCTAATGTAAGCTGGAAGCAGGATGGTGTCCATGGACAGTGATAGCCAGGTAGATCCAGTGGATAAGCAGGTGTGCAGGCAACTAGTGCTGGAGGCAGGAGTCAGGATAGCAGGGTAGGCTGGCAGAACCCTCACTGGCCAGATAATCAGATTGGGAGAAGACAGGAGCGTGGTGAGACAAGCCGGGTCGTAATTCCTTTCTGCGGGAGACAGTTTGCGTGAGAAAAAAGCAACGGGATGTAACAGGGCCTTGGCTCCTTGGCGTTGGGATAATACTGCTCCAACTGCTGACTCAGAAGTTTCCACCTCCAGGACGTAAGGTAAAGCAGGGTCAGGGTGTCGGAGCACAGGTGCGGAAGTAAACAGGGTTTTTAGGGTTTCAAAAGCGGTTTGTGCCTCAGGTGTCCACTGGAATCGAATACCCTGTCTGGTCAGCTGGGTGATAGGGGATATAATTGCAGAAAAATTCTTGATGAATTTCCGATAAAAATTTGCAAACCCCACAAACCGTTGTACCCCTTTCTTGTCTGTGGGGGCTGGCCAGTGTAAAATGGCAGACACCTTTTGCGGACCCAGGAATTGAATGTCCTGTCGGCCAAATTCACACTTTTCGGGTTTTGCGTAAAAGCCATGTTGCCTGAGTCGGGCCAACACACTCCTTACACGCTCATGATGATTCTCTAAGGTAACAGAAAATATCAAGATATCGTCAAGATATACGATGACAAATAAGTCCAGAAAGTCTCGGAAAATGTCATTAATGAAATGTTGGAAGGTGGCCGGGACATTACAAAGTTCAAAGGGCATTACAAGGTACTCAAAGTGCCCAAAACGAGTGCGAAATGCAGTCTTCCACTCGTCACCTTCCCGGATTCGTACCAAATTATATGCTTCACGTAGATTGTTATATTCTCTGTGTTGTGAGAGACACAGGACTCTTGTCTGGAACAACGGATGTTTATTCAGGACTCACTGTACACTACAACATGCATTACAGGACAGCTCTGTATATCAATGCATCCCTTACATGTCTCTAAGATGGCCCCTCTGCCCCTTGACCCTTGTCATCACTCCTGGGTGGAGCCAGCCTTAAAGAAACAGTACACGTGAAACCCTTCAGGTATAACACCTTCCATTCATCCCTAAAAAAACAACAACAAAAAAAAACACAACAAAACGAGAACAGGCATAAAACAGTAACTAATAATTATCCCATGCAGTCCTCCAACTCAGGAGATTTACATGGCTTCTTCCGCGTCCGGATGTGAGAACAACTTCCAGGGACGCTACCGGGAGAAAATGGCAGCGGATCACTTTCGGCGGGCCCATCGATAGTCTCGTAACCGGTCTTGCAGCTGAAACCGGTCAGGAGGGCGACAGCGTCGTTGAGGACGGGCACCCAGGGCCTTGGAGCCGGAGGAAGCAGGGTTGGTCGGAATGGACACCGGCGGGGCCAAGAGGGGATCCCCTAGCTCAGAGGGTGAACAGACCTCTGGACCAGGGCTGGAGGGCTCTGTTGGAGCTGAGTTCAAAAGTTCAGAGTCCCCCCAAGCATAAGTCTCAATGCAGTAGGAGCATATCCTTGAGACACTGGAGGTGCAGCCGATATCAGGGATTTGGGCAGCTGAGAACAAGGATGCAATTGGTCCGCATGCCGTCTGCAAATGGAACCATCTTCCAGGCAGACCCTATACATTTTGGGTCCCAAAGTCTCTGCGACGATAGCAGGAAGCTAACGAGTGTTGGAAGCGCCAAAAGATCTAGCCCATACCTTTTGCTGGGCTATAAACCGGGGAATCTCGTCGTGTTCGACCCTCTTGTCTTGGGACTGCCGTACATGTTCCTGGACCGTTTGAGGGCGGAGCATGTCCAAAACAGTCCATGGCTGCCGACCCAAAAGAAGTTCAGCTGGAGTTTTCCCAGTGGTTGCATGTGGTGTGGTTCTGTAAGCAGAAAAGAAGGAGTCCAGCTGCTGGGGTGACAGGGACTGTTGTTTACTTGTAGCCACAGTAGCTTTGAAATAGCGTTTGAAGGTCTGTACAAACCTTTCTGCTTGACCATTTGTAGCCGGGTGGTAAGGTGCGGTCAACTTGTGTTTGATGTTGTGGGCAGTCAGGAAACTCTGAAACTCCTGGCTTGTGAATTGTGCACCGTTGTCTGTGACAATTTCTCTGGGGTATCCAAACGTAGCAGCGAGATGTAACAGTATGGAAATTGTCGCCTTAGTCGCCGGCTGGGTAACAGGAATGACCTCAGGCCACTTTGAATGGGCATTAATAATGATCAAAAAGGTGTGTCCTCTGATTGGGCCTGTAAAGTCCAAGTGTAGGCGAAACCAGGGAACCGTGGGCCAAGTCCAGGGCTGGACGCACCCTCGAGGAGGGTCTCTTGCAGTTTGTGCACATCCAGCACACGCATTCACATATGTTGTGATATCTGAGTCTAGGTTCGGCCACCACACATAGCCTCGGGCCTTTTGTTTCATACGTGTGCCCCCGGGATGACCAGTATGTAGCAAGTCCAGAATGTGTCTCCGGAGGGTCTGTGGAACGATCACTCGATCTCTCCATAAAACACAGTTGCCAGCCACAGTTAATTCCAGACGCCTACGGAAGTAAGGTTCATAATCCTGTGTTACAGTTGCAGGCCAACCGTACCATACCCAGGAGAGTATTGTCTTAAGGAAGGTATCCTTGGCTGTATGGGCTGCTACCTCCCCAGAAGACAGAAAGGACCGGCTGGTGTAACGACAACTCTTGACTGGTGGAGAAGAGTCTGTTAATGTCCTTGTCAGACGGGACATGGCGTCCGCATTAGCATTGGCATCATGGCTGCGATACTGGATTTTGTAGCTATATGCTCCCAAGAATAGGGCATAGCATTGAAGACGGGCCGCAGTCGCCTGGGAGATGCCTTTGTCAGGGCTAAAGATCTGAAGGAGTGGTTTATGATCTGTCAGTATGGTGAATTCCCTTATTAAGGGGGGGGGGGTGCAAGTAGCTGGTTTTGCCTAGGGCGCAAAATAGTCTAGCACCGGCCCTGGGTGGGGGGTCAGCCTGTCAGTGCTCAGACCATACGCCGCACACTGAATAAAATTGGTCTGCATGGCTGTCATCCCAGAAGGAAGCCTCTTCTAAAGATGATGCACCAGAAAGACCGCAAGCAGTTTGCTGAAGACAAGCAGACTAAGGACATGGATTACTGGAACCATCTCCTGTGGTCTGATGAGACCAAGATAAACTTATTTGGTTCAGATGGTGTCAAGCGTGTGTGGCGGCAACCAGGTGAGGAGTACAAAGACAAGTGTGTCTTGCCTACAGTCAGGCACTGGGGATCTACAGTTCATTGAGGAAACCATGAATGCCAACATGTACTGTGACATACAGAAGCAGAGCATGATCCCCTCGCTTCGGAGACTGGACCGCAGGGCAGTATTCAAACATGATAAAAACCTCAAACACACCTTCAAGATGACCACTGCCTTTCTAAAGAAACTGAGGGTAAAGGTGATGAACTGGCCAAGCATGTCTCCAGACCTAAACCCTATTGAGCATCTGTGAGGCATCCTCAAATGGAAGGTGGAGGAGCGCAAGGTCTCTAACATCCACCAGCTCCGTGATGTCGTCATGGAGGAGTGGACGAGGACTCCAGTGGCAACCTGTGAAGCTCTGGTGAACTCCATGCCCAAGAGGGTTAAGGCAGTGCTGGGAAATAATGTTGGCCACACAACATATTCACACTTTGGGCCCAATTTGGAGATTTTCACTTAGGGGTGTACTCACTTTTGTTGCCAGTGGTTTAGACATTATTGGCTGTGTGTTGAGTTATTTTGAGGGGACAGCAAATTTACACTGTTATACAAGCTGTACACTCACTACTTTACATTGTAGCAAAGTCTCATTTCTTCAGTGTTGTCACATGAAAAGATAGAGTAAAATATTTACAAAAATGTGAGGGGTGTACTCACTTTTGTGAGATACTGTATATTCCACTTTATCAAATGCAGGTTTAGAGTGCTGAGAATAGAAGATTATGTTTTTTACTTGAACTAATGGTTGAATCTTATTTAACCTAAATATAAAACTTAAAAATAGGTTCTGAAATATTGGATTGCAAAGGTATTATATTGTAACATCCTTTTTTTACTCAAACATTTTCCTTGTACCTGCCATGGCTGCCAATGTTGGGTTCTAGTCCCAATGATCTTCTTGTGTACATATGTATCATGAAGGGCGTATGCCAACACATAAGCTGCAGAGTACAAACTGAAAGTGTAGTGAAAGTTCTCCACATCGTAATGTGAGGGATCCAGAGAACGGAAACTATAAGACTCTTTACATGCGATATAATCTGAGATATTCACTAGAGATTCAGGCACACAAGAGAATTGTTCATCCCATGCCTTGAGTAACATGGGGTTATCAGGATATTTCTCAGGGTTCATATCAAGCAGATAATCCTTTAGTCCTGGAATATTCCCTCTGTGCAAATTGACTAGAAGAGATCCATTAAGACCAATGTAAGGCAGGTAGTTGTTGTATATCTGAAATGATCCAAACAATACAAAGGTTCTCCTTAAAGATGAATACTTGGCTACCTGTGTGACTAAACCTTTAATAACTGAATTACTATACAGTATTACAACGCTGCAGGTTGATCGTGAGAAACTTCTAAATCCTTTTTCACTGTAAGTCACGCCAGACCTGTCATCTAGAGTGACAGCAAACTCAACACAAATCTGGTTCTGTATCAGAAGAGTCCTCAGCTCTGTATTGACTCTCTGACTGTCCTCATCATATGAAGACGCAATGCCAACCCAATTCCAGCCAAAATGCTTCAATAAGAGGATGACGGCTGTAAACTGATCCCTCTCATCAGGGACAGTGCGATAAAATGAGGGGAACTGGAACCTTTTATTGAAGACTGGATTTGATGCACCGTAGCTGATCTGTAATAATAAATCAATCAAAGAAAATTCAGATCCATCAAAGCACATCTCTGGAATCACCATTTATATATTTATCATATCCCCTCTTAAGTGTCTCCTTTCTAGAGAAAATAAGTGTAATGTTTGCAATCGTTCCTTTATAACTGAGGTCCTCCAGTCCTAGTAATGTTGCTCTTCTCTGGACTCTCTCCAGTTCCAGCACTTCCCTTCTGAGCGCTGGAGACCAGAACTGGACAGCATACTCCAGATGTTGCCAAACCAGGGTTTTGTAAAGTGGTAGAAATATAGTTCTATCTCTGGAGTAAATACACTTTTAATGCATGCTAATATTCTACTGGCATTGCTTGTTGCAGCTTGGCATTGCATGCTATTGCTGAGTCTATCATCAACCAGAACCCCCGGATCTTTTTCCATCCTAGATTCCCCCAGAGGTTCTTCCGAGCATTTAGCTTGCATTCATATTTTTAGCCCCCAAATGCATGACTTTACATGTTCCTACAATGAACCTCATTTGCTATGTGTTTGCCCACCCCTCTACTTTATCCAGGTCCTCCTATAGACTTTCTATATTCTGCTGTAAAGTTATTAACATGCATTGTATCGTCTGCAAACACTGAGATTGAACTATTTATCCCAACTTCTATATCAGAGGCCTAACTAAAACCTTTAGAGCCCTGGTTCAAGAAAACATTTCCATTTCCCCCCAAATCCCCCCCCCCCCCCCCATCTGAGCCCAGGGCCCTTTCCACTGATCCCAGGGTCCTTTACTCCCGTGACATGTTGCCAACACCGAATTACTTTTTTTTTTTTACTGACAAAGCATTAAAAATGTACTGATGGAGCACATTTTTTTTACTGCACTTCTAAATCAGTACCCCCAGAGTGCCCTCTCCCCACATCTCTGCCCCCTCAGAGTGCCCTCCCCTACATCTGTGCCCCCTTACATCAGTGTCTCAAAAGTGCTCCCTTACATCCTTCAGAGCGGCCTCTTACATCTGTGCCCCCAGAGTGCCCCCTTACATCCTCCAGAGTACCCCCTTACATCCTCCAGAGTGTGCCCTTAGTACTACTGTATTAAGGGGCACCCTGGTGGATGTAAAAGGGTACTCTGGAGTTGCTAAGACGGTATTTCCAGAGTGCCCCCTACAGAGAGCCTTGAGGAGTGAAGGCTGCCATCGATCCATGCTATGCGGACCAGCCTGTTCCTGTCATGTCAATGTTCGGAGGAGCGGAGCACACCACCTACTGCCGACCTCATGGTCTCCCTATTCCCATCCTGCTTGCTTTCTCCCTGCCACAGCCCCAGCATTCACCTGGTATGTTAATTTTACCTGTGGATTACTGGCTCCTTGTCTGTGTCACTTCTTTCAGCAGATGCACATCTTTGCAGTGAAGGGAAGGGAGGAGGGGAGTCCAGTCTGCACACTAAACATCAGCCTGATCCCTGAGACCGGACACCACATCCTTCTCCACTCAGGTCAACCACTATTTTCCTAGCCAGGGATTGGGGCTTCCACACTGCCACTGCTGGACCCACCCCCTGTAGCTCGAGCAGTAGCAGCAGTCAGGCAGTTCAGAGCCTAGAGTACAGCCATAGCACTCTTCTCCAGTCACGAACATATGGACAGGAAAAAGGTAGTTGGTTTTTACAACACAGATTGGCCCCTTTTTTGGCCTCTTAAGGCCCCCAACAGTGGCGGAACGCCAGGGCCGGTCGCATGTGCGACCTTTGCAATCCTCGTAGTTCTGCCACTACTCATTTATGAACAAGTTAAACAGGATTGGTCCCAGGACAGAGCTCTCGTGTACCCCACTTATAACTGCAGACCATTCAGAAAATACGTTATTTATCACCACCCTCTGGACTCACCCCTGTAACCAGTTTTCAATCTAAGTACATACTGTATACTATCGTCAACGCCAATAGAGCTCAATTTGTGAATAAGGCGTTTATGGGGTACTGCGTCAATTGCTTTGGTGAAGTCTAGGTACACCACCCCAACTGGCCCTCCTTTATCCAGATTACAGCTCACTTCCTCATAGAATGTTAATAGGTTGGTCTGGCAAGAATAATGCTTCATAAATCCATGCTGCTTACTGCTAATAAAACTTTTCTTGCCTGGATATGGTCCATTATCATTCCCTTTAATTGTTTACAAACTCTTCATGTTAGGCTGACTGGCCTGTAGTTTTCAGGTATGTATCTCAGCCCATTCTTGAATATTGGTATCACGATAGCTTCACTCCAGTTTGCTTGTACTATTCCAATCAGTTTTGTTTGGGCATTAATGTCCTAAAGGACCTGGCCCTACCACATTTGCTGTCCAAGATTGAACAATTGGGTAGACATGCATGGCACTGTGGCCTGTGAGCTGTTTGGCTCAACATGACCCGATCCTTCAAGGCCTACCAGCGAGCAGCAAGATGACAGACAGAGCAGGTGGTAGTTGTCTGCACCCCCTTCAAGAGATTGTCTGGTTTCTGCCTGTTGGGGCCCACAAAAAGCTGCAAGGAGCCACGGTAACAGGGGACTCCGCAAGTACTTTGGGGTGCCAGGGGAGTGGTTTGCAACCTGCATCTAGTCTAAAATCCACAGGGATAAGGTACTAATCCAGCTCATCATTTGGGAACTTCCTTCCTCCCTCTCCTGAGTCACACCACAATCGCAGACCTGTGGTTCCTAGGCACTACATCTCTGGAGCTTAACCAGGAGTAGAAGTAGGGCCGGCACTACCACAAGGCGAATCAGGCAGTTGCCTAGGGCGCACTGCCACCTAGAGCGCAGCCATGGCCCCTGGAGGGGGGAAGGTGGGGGAACCATCCAGTGAAACTGACGAGCCGCTGGCAGAAGAAGTGAGGGGTGCAGAAATGAGTTCCTGTCCCCTGGAAGACCTATCCACCGGCTCCTCCCTTCCCCCTCCCTTCTCCGATGGCCGTTCTGTCCTCTGCTTTCTGAGTCTGTGTGTACAGTGTAGGTGACACTTTGTGAGGTGTAGCTGTGTCCTAGGTCACGGTGGAGAGAATCCATTCCCCACAATGCTCTGTCCATTCCACCGCCAGCATTCCTGCAGCCTGCCCTGAGCTTCACACACATCCCTTCCCCCCTCCCCCTCCTGTGTGCTCCACCTGTGAAGAAAAGGTGGGCGGGAAGATTAAATAGAAGCAGCCAACTGCCTCACTGAAACCCTGCTGAATGAGCCAAGGAGCTCCCGGGACCAATCCAAGTGAGTGAGCACTGTCACTGACCAGACCTTGCTCTCCCCTCTCTCTCCCTGACCCCCTCTCTTTCCCTGACCCCCCTCTCTCTCCATGACCCCCTCTCTTTCCCTGATCCCCCTCTCTCTCCATGACCCCCCTCTCTCTCCATGACCCCCCTCTCTCTCTCCCTTACCCCCCTCTCTCTCCATGACCCCCCTCTCTCTCCCTGACCCCCCTCTCTCTCCATGACCCCCTCTTTCCCAGACCCCCCTCTCTTAGAAGTAATTTGTTTATTTCTGGGATGTGGTGCCTCTGATCCTTGGATCTCCATGACCCCCCTCTCTCTGACCCCCCTTTCTCTCTCCATGATCCCCCCTCCTCTCTCTCTCCCTGACCCTCCTCTCTCTCTCTCTCTCCATGACCCCCTCTCTCTCTCTCCCTGACCCACCCCTCTCTCCGTAACTCCCCTCTCTCCCTCTCTCTTTCCCTGACCCCCTCTCTCTCCATGACCCCCCCTCTCTCTCTCTCCCTGACCCTTTCTCTCCTTCCCTGACCCCTCTTCTCTCCCTGAGCCCCCCCCCTTTCTCTCCCTGACTCCCCTCTCTATCTCTATCTCCCTGACCCCTCCTCTCTCTCCCTGACCCCCCGCTCTCTCCCTGACCCTTCTCTCTCTCTCCCTGACCCCCCTCTCTCTCTCTCTCTCTCTCTCTCTCTGACCCCCCTCTCTCTCCATGACCCCCCTTATCTCTCTCTCTCCCTAACCCCCCTCTCTCTCCTTGACCCTTCACTCTCTCACCCTGACCCCCCTCACTTTCTCCATGACCCCCCCTCTCTCTCCATGTCCCACCTTCACTTTCTCCCTGACCCCCCTCTCTCTCCATGACCCCCCTCACTCTCTCCCTCTTTCTCTCTCCATGAACCCCCCCCTCTCTATCCATGACCCCCTCTCTCTGTCCATGACCCCCATCTCTCTTTCTCCCTAAACCCCCTCTCTCTTAGTGACCCTTCTCTCTCTCCCTGACCTCCCTCTCTCTCTCTCCATGATCCCCATCTCTCCCTGACCCCCTCTCTCTCTCCATGACCCCCCTCTCTCTCTCTTCCTGAGCCCCCTCTATCTCCCTGACCCCCTCTCTCTCCCTGACTCCCCTCTGTCTCTCCATGACCTTCCCCCTTCTCCCCATGACCCCCCCTCTCTCTCCATGACCCCACTCTCTCTCTCCATGACCCCCCTCTCTCTCCACCTGACCCTCCTCTCTCTCTCCTTGACCCCCCTCTCTCCTTGACCCCCCTCTCTCCCTGACCCTCCCTCTCTGCCAGCACTGGAAATAGATTTACCCCTTTCTGTTAATTAAACTCCTTCCTTCCCATCATCTTCCTATGCATTGATGTATCATAGAATTACTTTATTAACTTTATCCGTTTAGTCCTTATTCACACTGGTGCGATGCAGGAAACCCTGGGGGTGTCAATGTAAAGGTAATGACACCCCCAGATTGGTTCGCAGATCGCAGTGTGAACTGTAAAATGGTGCAGGAATTGGATTGCGATCCTATTCCAGTGCGAACCAAAAACAGGGTCCTGCACCATTTTGGTGCAAATGCAATGCGATTTTAGCCATACAGTTTGTATGACTGAAATCACATTGCACAGACATTGCATGTAATCTGCCCAGCAATATGGTGTGAATCACATGCAATTTCTGGCATCGAACAAGTGTGAACCGGCACTTAAAGTGGTATTAAAGCAAAGCAAAACATTTATTATACTGCTGCTTACTAATTCTTAGATGGGTGGCTGCATTCGTTTTCTTTTTTGTTTTTAAGTTTTCTTGCTCTTATTTTCACCTAGTGATCCTGCTAGTAAGTCAATTGTTTTTTTTTAAAGAACAAGCCGTCCTGCAGATGTAGCAGTTAGAGGGTTGAATCAAACCATTTAACACTGACAAAGGGGGTGGCGTAAGGGGCGGAGCAAAGGGGAGGGCAAAATTAAGTTTTGCCTAGGGTGTCAAAAATCCTTGCACCGGCCCTGAGTAGAAGCCATATGTGCCCTGTTGCAAGTAGCCATGTCTTCCCTGAACGTCGAACAATACTGTCAATTGCTGGAACAATTGGCCATCCCCTGTCAGGATTGCCCTTTAACGCCTTAAAAATCCACTTTTTCTGTGTTTAGAAGTAATTTGTGTATTTCTGGGATGTGCTGCCTCTGATACTTGGATCTAAGGATGATTATTCATGCTTGGGACAAACATACATCTATAGTCAGACAAAAAGTTAATAAAAAAGAAATACAAACGTGTATTACAAAAAAAAATTGTCAGACTCTATGGACCACCCAGTCTTTTTTCTGCTGTCACTTTTCTATGTTTCTGTGTATCTGGACAACAACCCTCTCGCCTACCTAGAAACAGCATTGGAACAAAGGTGGGTTGCCTGCCTGGCCCCTTCAACTATAAGATACATTACAAAGCTGGCAAGTTTAACAGACACATAGATGCCCCCTCATGCTATCTAGTGGAAAGCCCAGGTGCGGACGTGTTGCCTGCGGCTGCCTCTTCTCGCTCCTGTTGGGAGCAGCAACTGGACTCCCAGACAGAGGCCACTGAAATCCACAACCTTGATGATTGGTCTCTGATCCAACAGAAGGACCCTGACCTCCCTGACCTCATACAAGAACGTCTTCTTGGGAGTGTCAAAAATTGCCAGGAACAGTAAGAGCACTCCTTAGGCAGTGGGACTGGCTCAAGTCCCAGGGCAATGCCCTGTACTGGCAGGCACGCACCCCTGCTGAACAACATAACATTCCACAAATTGTGGTCCCCCAGTTGCACATTCTGCAAGTCTGTCAAGTGATGCATGCCTCTGGTGGACATTTCGGGGTGGATTGTACCAAATCCATGGTCAGGAGATTTTTCTTTTGTGTAGGACTGGTGGAATGGGTGCAATGGGAGTGTTCAGCTAGCACCAAACCACAAAGTCCCTTAAAAGAAGACTACCCCAAAGACCACCACCTCTGAGAACTTTGACCTGGTGACGATGTACTTCCTTACTATCTACATCTCCCCCTCTGGGTTTTCCTGTGCCCTAGTCTTTGTGGATACCTTCACGAAGTTTTCTGTGGTAGTATCCACCCAGGATCAGACAGCCGTGACCTCAACCAAACTGTTTTGGGAGCATGTGGTTCAACCGTATGGCTGCCCCAAATGTATACTCTCAGACCAGAGCCCAAATTTTGAGTTACTACTTACTAGCTAAGCTCCATACACCATACCAGGGTCCTGATCACTGCCATACACCATATCAGCATCCTGATCACCTCCACATACCAGACCAGTGTCCTGATCACCTCCATGCAACATACCAGTGTCCTGATCACTGCTATACCCCATACCAGCATCCTGATCACCTCCCTACACCAGATCAGCATCTTGATCATCTTCATGCATCATACCAGTGTCCTGATCACCGCCATACCACATGTCAGCATCCTGATCACCTCCATACACTAGACTAGCATCCTGATCACCTCCATGCATCATACCAGTGTCCTGATCACTGCCATACCCCATACCAGCATCCTGATCACCTCCATACACCAAACCAGTGTCCTAATCACCTCCATGCATCATACCAGTGTCCTGATCACGCTATACCCCCATACCAGTGTCCTGATCACGCTATACCCCCATACCAGCATCCTGATCACCTCCATACACCAGACCAGTGTCCTGATCACCTCCATGCATCATACCAGTGTCCTGATCACTGCCATACACCATACCAGCATCCTGATCACCACCATATACCAGACCAGCATCCTGATCACCTCCATGCATCATACCAGTGTCCTGATAACTGCCATACCTTATGTCAGCATCCTGATCACTGCCCTACCAGCATCCTGATCACCTCCATACCCCATACCAACATTCTGATCACTGCCATTCCCTATGCCAACATCCTGATCACCGCCATACCCAATACCAGCCTCCTGATCTCCACCATACCCCATACCAGTGTCCTGTTAACCGCCATACCCCATACGAGCTTCCTGATCACCATCATACCCCATACCAGTGTCCTTATCACTGCCATACCCCATACCAGCATCCTGATCACCACCATCATACCCCATACCAGCATCCTGATGACTCCATTCCCCATAACAGCATCCTGATCACCGCCATATGTCATACCAGTATCCTGATCACCAATATACCCCATACCAGCATCCTGATCACCGCCATATGTCATACCAGAATCCTGATAACCGCCGTACTCCATACCAGCATCCTGATCACCACCATACCCCATACCAGCATCCTGATCACCACCATACCCCATACCAGCATCCTGATCACCACCATACCCCATACCAGCATCCGGATCACCACAAAATACCATACCAGTGTCCTGATCACCACCATACCCTATGTAAATTTCCTGATCACCGCCATACTTCATACCAGCATCCTTATTATTACCATAACTCATACCTACACACTTATCACCGCCATACCTCATACCAGCATCCTAATTACCTCCATACCCAATAACAGTGCCCTGATTACTGTCATACAGCATACCAGCATCCTGATCAATGCCATGCCCCATACCAGCATTCTAATCACTGCTATACCCCACACGAGCAAACCTGGTAACCGCCATACTCCATACAAGCATTCTGATCACTGCCATACTCCATACCAACATCCTGATCACTGGCATATGCCATACCAGTGTCCTGATCACCACCATACACCATATCAGCTTCCTGATCACCGCCCCACCTCATACCAGCATCCTGATCACTGCAATACCCCATACCGGCATCCTGATCACCGCCATACCCCAAACTAGCATCCTGCTCACCACCATACATCATTCCAGTATCCTGATCACCACTATACCTCATACCAGCATCTTGATCACCACCATACCCCATACCAGCATCCTGATCACCGCCATACACCATACCAGCATCCTAATTACTGCCATAACTCATACCAGCACCCTGATCACCGCCATAGTCCTCAACCCTGTGTAAGTTCCAACTAGAGTGACTTAGAACTTGCACAGGACTTCCGCTTTTCATTCCTGAAGGTTGAATGGTGTGACATGGGAGGTTAATAAATATGTAAAGCTGAGGTCGGGGCAATGTACAAGTTTTCTTAAACATCTAGCTAATATACTGTGAATGGAAAATTACAGTGCAAACTTTTAAGTAATTTGGTCTACATAATAAAATGGGCATTATTCACCCGTGGGTATTGACAGACCCCAGTCACTGTTGATGATGCCAAAGATGAGGAAGTGTTCCTTGGACCTATGAACCCGACCACATTATTATTCTTTTGCATTTATAGTTTGGAATCGGATTCCCAGATCTGGATAATACATCCAGAACACATCGTACAGCTTCATATTCCACAGTACATGTATCATAAACCTGGAATCCCAGCGTGGTGTTCAGGAACAGGTCTGTTCTATTGGTAATTTACTCTATGACTCCTGATCACCGCCATACCCCATACCAGCATCCTGATCACTGCTATACCAGCATCCTGATCACCTCCATACCCCAAACTAGTATCCTGATCACAGCCATACCTCATACCAGCATCCTGATCACCGCCATACCCCATACCAGTGTCCTGATCACCGCCATACCACATACCAGCATCCTGGTCCCCGCCATACCCCACACCAGCATCCTGATCACCTCAATACACAATACCAGCATCCTGATCACCTGCATACACCATACCAGTGTCCTGATCACCGCCATATCCCATACCAGTGTCCTTATTACCACCATACACCATACCAGCATCCTGATCAACTTCATACCCCATACCAGCATCCTGATCACCTCCATACACCATACCAGTGTCCTGATCACTACCATACACCATACCAGCATCCTGATCACTGCCATACCCCATACCAGCATTCTGATCACCTCCATACACCATACCAGTGTCCTGATCACCTCCATACACCATACCATATACCACCATACCCCATACCCACATTCTGATCACTACCATATCCCATACCAGCACTTTGATCACCTCCATACCCCATGCCTGCATCCTGATCACCTCCATACTCCATACCAGCATGCTGATCTCTGCTATACTCCATACCCAATACAAGCATCATGATCACTGCCATACCAGCATTCTGATCAACGCCATACCCCATACTAGCATCCTGATCACTGCCATACCGCATACCATCATTCTGATCACCTTCATACACCATACCAGTGTCCTGATGACCACCATACCCCATACCCACATCCTGATCACTGCCATACCCCATACCAGCATTCTGATCACCTCCATACACCATACCAGTGTCCTGATCACTGCCATACCCCATACCAGTGTCCTGATCACAGCCATACCCTATACCCCATACCAGCATATATACACCCCATACCAGCATCCTGATCACAGCCATACCCCATACCGGCATCATGATCACTGCCATACAAGCATCCTGATCAAGCTATATCTCATATAAGCATCCTGATCACCGCCATACGGCATACCAGCATGCTGATGACTGCCATACCCCATACCAGCATCCTGATCACTGCCATACACCATACCAGCATCCTGATCACTGCCATACCCCGTACCAGCATCCTGATCACCTTCGTACACCATACCAGTATCCTGATCACCGCCATACCCCATACCAGCATCCTGATTATGGCCATATGTCATATCAGTATGCCAATTACTACCATATCCCATACCAGCACTTTGATCACCTCCATACCCCATACCAGCATCCTGATCATAGCCATACCCCATACCGGCATCATGATCACTGCCATACAAGCATCCTGATCAAGCTATATCTCATATAAGCATCCTGATCACCGCCATATGGCATACCAGCATGCTGATGACTGCCATACCCCATACCAGCATCCTGATCACTGCCATACACCATACCAGCATCCTGATCACTGCCATACCCCGTACCAGCATCCTGATCACCTTCGTACACCATACCAGTATCCTGATCACCGCCATACCCCATACCAGCATCCTGATTATGGCCATATGTCATATCAGTATCCCAATTTCTACCATATCCCATACCAGCACTTTGATCACCCCCATACCCCATATCAGCATCCTGATTACCGCCATATGTCATATCAGTTTCCTGAATCCCACCATATCCCATACCAGCATCCTGCTCACCACCATATGCCATACCAGTGTTCTAATCACCACCATACACGATGCCAACTTCCTGATAACTGCCATACCTCATACCAGCATCCTTATTATTGCCATACCTCATACGAACATCCTGATCACTGCCATACCAAAAAACAGTGCCCTGTTTTCTGTTACACAGCATACCAGCTTCCTAATTACTGCCATGCCTCATACCAGCATCCTAATCACTACCATACCTGTAACGGAACCACGGACTCACACTGTGTTTGTGGTCTTCCGTTAGTATATGACTTCCTTGCAGTCATGAACGTATATACCAGATTTTCCCAGCCGACCTCATACAAAGCTAAATGAAAAAAGCGAGCCAACAACTTAGCTTGTACTGGAATCTCTCTTTATTGAACAAACACACATAATTTATATACAGCATGGACACATCCCCCTCCTGATAAAATTACCATACAGGTCAGGGGATGCCTGATTACATTATCATATGCAGATGAAATTGTATACAGAAACAGAATGGGACAGACAGACTTAACACAATCCACATCCCACCTCAATAGACAGACAATAGGACAAGACTGCCAAGGACAGTCTGTCCATCTCCTACATTGAAGTACATGGAATACATATCTATGTATTGCTATGATTATTTAGGAGTCAGACTTCATGGCAACAGGCTATAGGTCTCACAGTGTAAAGTGAGATTAAATCTTCATATTTCGGGAGTGCGCATGCGTGGCAGCTCCGACATGGCGGTTTAGTCAGGGAGCTCCGCGCCTCTCCGGATTCAGTCAGACCCCAGACCGACGGCAACGACAGCTTTACCCCGCCATCTAACGCACCGGGCGTCCCTCCTCCTAGCGGTCCCTCGCTGCATGTCCGCGGGTCACCGGGGAGCCGTATCCCGCCGCCTCCGATTCTTTCCATCAGAGCAGGACCCGGCCAAGATGGCGACCGCACTTTCCTTCTCTTCAGAGACCGGCAGAGAAGGGGAGGTAGGGGACGTAATGGAACACAATACAGGCTTATCACCAGTTTCACCAGACCCCTGGCTCTCCCCATCCACACCCGCATACCTCCCACAACCCCCATATGCCTCGTCTGCATCCACGGAATCCCTTCTTAGCAGGACCGTGGAGCAGGCCCCAGGGATCCCGGGATTGCATTTACCCGAGGCCCAGGCTCTGCAGCACCATCTAAGCCTCAGCTCCCCAGGGCACTTCCCTGATCTTTCCCTCTTGATGACCAAGTTCTCAGAGATGCTAGCAACTGGACTTGCCCAAAATGCCTCACAGATCACAGACTCCATCAAAGCCGAACTTCAAAATATTGGCACTAGGATTGAGGCTATCGAGAATGTTATGGACCACACGGTAGTGAGAGCCAATCAAAATACTGCGTGCATCCAGACGTTACAAGATCAATTGGACACAGCACTAACTAAATTGGACGATCTTGAAAATCGGAGCAGACGTCTGAATTTCAGAATCAGGGGGATCCCTGAAACCATCACAGAAATTCCAGACACAGTCAAGGCTTTTATTAAAGACATCTTACCGGACATCCCTGATCACCGTTTGGAACACGATCGAGCGCACAGGGCCCTACAACCACCCCGTAAGGATGGCCTACCCCGAGACGTTATAGTTAAGACACACTTTTACGGGGTCAAGGAGGACCTAATGAAAAAGTGCAGGGGCCAGGAGGCTCTATTCATCCAAGGCCATAAAATTCAACTTTTTGCTGACCTCTCCCCCATGACCATATAGCGCCGAAGATCCCTGAAACCGCTCACACTGGCACTCTTGGCTAAATCGCTGAAATATTGGTGGTCCTTCCCCTTCAGACTTAATTTTCACTTCCAAAACAAAACACATGGCTTCTCCAGCCTCCAGGAAGGTGAACAGCTCCTTCTTCAACTGGGGCTCCTATCCAGGGACCCCTCCCCCACTTCGTCCGCTACAAGACGGGAATCCTCCAAGCGACCTCCACCGATTAGTCCACTGTCATCGGTCTGGAACAAACCGCAGACGAAACGCCACCGCGATGTCAAGCCTCCCTGATTTCCCTGGTGTCCCATGGAAGTTTTCTTCTTCTTGCCGATGAAGATCCAGAGTCGTCGCCTGGGTTGGGTCGTATATGGCCCCTTCTTTCATTTTTGACGAACTTGGACCTCTCCCCCCCCCCCTTCTTTTTTTTTTTTTTATAGTTTTCTATTTGCTGCACAATATCCTCACTATGCCTACTTACAACAACAATGTTTTCCTTTCCTAAGTGTATGTGACTTTGCATTCCCCCCTTATTTTGTTTACCGGCCATTATTTTGGTTTCAGGCCGGTCAGGTCCCCCCTTCTAAGCTGGGGCTGTTGGTCATTTTTGTATTCTTCTCTCAGCCGTAGTGGCAGAAGTTCCCTCCCTCTATTGCGCCCTACACCCCTCCACCCCACCCGTTCCAATATCCCCCCTTTCCCCCGCTGTACCCTTCCCCCCCCCTTTTCTTTTTTTTTTATTTAATAATTTTGTCTTTTTTGTTATCAACACTTATTTTTGGTGCTACTCATTTATTTTTAAGCTACTGCAAAGCATTATGTTGGGGTTTCTTTTACTATCTACTTAGTTTTCCGGTCTGGGGCTCCTGGTCCGGAGGGGTTTTATTGCGCTAAACCCCTGTCGGCTTCTGGACGGTAGTCTCTCCAGAACCCTACAGGGCAGCACCCTATCGGGAATAGGGTGCCTTTACGTCTTTGGTTGGAGGGCCTGGGTTTCACCTAGGCCGCTCTAACTTTATGCAGGGCCTTGGGCCTGTGTGTTCTTCTGTTTCCTTTCTATCCCCTGCTTTCCCTTTTCTTTCTCTGATACTTTTTTTTTCTATTTTCCAGCATCCTATGATCCGTTCCCACCAACAGATGAAATTCTCCATTTGTTCGCTTCCGCCTGGACCCTCTTGGGACCCCCTCGCACTTCATCCTAGATCTACGCACGCAGCGCATTCCTCCCACAGATGACATGTCTTCAAACGTGAGTACTGATTTCTCTCTTCGGGTGGCATCTCACAACGTCCAAGGTCTAAATTCCCCCTTGAAACGGCGGAAAGCCTTTCAACATTACCATTCCCAAGGCATTGAGATCCTCCTGCTACAGGAGACCCATTTTCCAGAATCTTACAGACCCTCGTTCGTCCACCATAAATATCCTACCTTTTATATGGCCAACGCCTCTACTAAACAGAGGGGGGTAGCCATTTTCTTTTCCAAATCAGTAGCCTTCACCCACTCACATACCGTAGCGGACGTCCAGGGAAGATATATTTTAGTAAAGGGACACATTGGGGGATCTCTTTAAACTTTTGTCATCTATTACACACCTAACAAGGGGCAGGCGGCCTTTTTCTCTAAAATGCTGCAGACTCTTTCCCCACACTTTGAGGGCAGACTCATCCTGGGAGGTGATTCCAACTTAGCGTTTGACAACACCCTGGATAAATCAGGAAAGGGCCCCCATCGTTTGCGGAGGCCATCTAAACAAAGTTTGAGAGTTGCACGTCTCATCCACTCACTGGGTTTGGTGGATGTAACGGACCGTTTCAGCAGACAAGGGGTTAAAATCCGTTAAGGCGATATGCCCCTTTCTGAGAGAGCAGGCACAGCTACTTGCAGGAGATCACACTCCCGAACTGGATACAATATAGCACTCCAACCTGGAACCTCACGAATAGCTGCTAGCAGACGAACAAGAGAAGCATACATCAGCTTACATTCCTAGCAATCGGTCTCCAACAGCATACAGTGAATCCCCCCAAGAACGAGACAAAGCTCCGTGTGGAAGGTCAAGCAGTGGTATGTTTATTGAGGGCTCCCTGCCCCTGTATTTATGCAGGTCTCCCACCTGGTGGACACTCCCGTAGGGGACCAGATGGAAGACTGTAACACAAACAGACATGTATCACATTACAGACTCCCAGAAGCAAAACATCCCCACAATGCATCCTGGCTTCCTCCCTTAGTAGACAGCCAGGTGAGCTCATTAACATGTTTATCAATAGTCTCAGTTAATCAGTAGACATTCCTCAGGAGGGGGCTGCTGGAAACCACCCCCCCCCTCTCTCTGCAGCTAAAGCTAGTTTTCACAGCGAAACTCCATTACACACATGGGGACCAAAATACAGTATTATGCTTTAAAATATATAAAGTTACTTTTTATACATTAAACATAGACATGTTACATATCCCCAGATAGCTCAGGTCTGAGTGCACATTATTAGGTGAATGGCACTCAGACCCCACAAATACAGTTTAATCGCCATGGAGCCAAAGTCTTTTAAAACCTGGTCCATAGTCCAAAGGCAGCAGGCGGGCAACCAGGTTACTCCAATGCAATGTGGCGAGGTTGGTCTCGTCACATCTCTCCCCCTTTCCAAAAAGACTAACAGGGTACCTGACCTCCTGCCGGTCAGTGCCCTCGTTAGTCCAGCAGCCCACCCACAAAGCAGAAAAAACAGTACAGCCCACCCACAATAAATGGTCACTACACCTGGGTAGAGGAGAAACTTGTCCATGTCCAGGTGCCTCACCACGGCTGTGTAGGGGACTGGTAGGCTGCCTTGGTGGGTTGCTGAGTGGGCAGAGACCAGCGGTACTCTGTCCTGGTGCCAGCGCTACCACAGAAGTAGCCTGGTTGGAGACGGGTTGTTGGAGGGGGAGACCGCCTGTCTCCCCTTTAGATACACCACCATGCTGCTGTGGGGGAAGACCGACTGTCTTCCCTTTGGCTAAACAGCCCTGTTGCTGGGGGTCAGGACCGACTGTCCCTACCCCCTGTGCTGTGAGTGCAGAGACCACAGTCCCATCTGCACTGTTGGGGGGCTTACTGTCTCCCCCTGGTACGTTAAGCTGCTGCTGTGGGATGGAGACTGGGCTCCCAATTCCCAACAAATCAAACTGTCCATGGGGAGAGGAGGTAACAAGCTCCTCTCCCAAATATACTTCCAGCCCCTGGGGAGGGAGACCATCTGTCTCTGCTCCCAATACAGTGTCCTGTTGCTGGGGAAAGGAGACTAGGCTCTCTGTTTCCTGCAGGACACTCTGCTGCTGTGGGATGGAGACTGGGCTCCCAATTCCCAACAAATCACGCTGCCGCTGGGGAGTGAGGACACTGCTCTCCTCTCCCTGCACTTCACACTGCCTTCCTGGCATATCACTCTGCTGCTGGGGGGCAGGAACAACTACCTCTGCCCCCTGTAACTCAGCCAGTCGCTGGGGAGGGAGGACGCTGCTCTCCTCTCCCTGCACTTTACACTGCCGCTGGGGAATGGAGACTGGGCTCCCAATTCCCTGCAGGACCGGTGGAGAGACCTCTGTCCCATCTCTACCGGCCACCTGGGGTTCTTCCCAGTAAAACTTTACCATGTCATCCCCTCTGAATGGGTCTGGCTCTGGGTCTGTCCTGCTGCTCTCCTGCTGAGCCTTCTCATAGTATTGGAACAGCTGCTGGTAGCCCTGTTCTAGCTCCATCTCCCGGGTCACCAGGTGGACCAGGTCTTGCTCAATTTCGTGAGCGTCGTCCCAGTCATACCTGCTCTCCCTCCACTCCAAGAGATCATTGAACCGGGCTTGTGTAGGGCTCCCAAATTCCAGCTCTGAAAAAGACTCCCATAACAAGCCAGGACCATCAAACTCCTCTCCCTCTGGCTTGTCATGCTCGGCTGTCCAGGGCAGGTACTGTGCAACACACCACCACAGCGCCTGGTAGGCATCCTCCAGCCACATCTCCTGCCATACCCGGAGCTCCAATTCTTTTACCCATTCCTCCCGGGGCTGCTCCCCCAGGAAGGGCATCCGCAGGGCTACACGCTTCTGCAACCGCTGGTCTTCCTTGGGGAGTCTCTCACCCCACTGGTACTCCACAATGCCCAGTGCCTGGTACCAGATGCCTTTACGGACTGCATCTCGGTCATCCATGGCACCCTCATCGAACTCCACTGCTGGTTCCATGCTGGTGCTGTCAGGGTCGCTGTACTGGGACATGCGTTGCCCTCAATTGTAAAATCCAGAGCAATGGTGTCTCCTGTAGCTGTCCTTCTGGCTGTAGGAACAATCACGCCGCTTGCCACCAAATGTAACGGACCGTTTCAGCAGACAAGGGGTTAAAATCCGTTTAGGCGATATGCCCCTTTCTGAGAGAGCAGGCACAGCTACTTGCAGGAGATCACACTCCCGAACTGGATACAATATAGCACTCCAACCTGGAACCTCACGAATAGCTGCTAGCAGACGAACAAGAGAAGCATACATCAGCTTACATTCCTAGCAATCGGTCTCCAACAGCATACAATGAATCCCCCCAAGAACGAGACAAAGCTCCGTGTGGAAGGTCAAGCAGTGGTATGTTTATTGAGGGCTCCCTGCCCCTGTATTTATGCAGGTCTCCCACCTGGTGGACACTCCCGTAGGGGACCAGATGGAAGACTGTAACACAAACAGACATGTATCACATTACAGACTCCCAGAAGCAAAACATCCCCACAATGCATCCTGGCTTCCTCCCTTAGTAGACAGCCAGGTGAGCTCATTAACATGTTTATCAATAGCCTCAGTTAATCAGTAGACATTCCTCAGGAGGGGGCTGCTGGAAACCATCCCCCCCCCTCTCTCTGCAGCTAAAGCTAGTTTTCACAGCGAAACTCCATTACACACATGGGGACCAAAATACAGTATTATGCTTTAAAATATATAAAGTTACTTTTTATACATTAAACATAGACATGTCACATATCCCCAGATTGCTCAGGTCTGAGTGCACATTATTAGGTGAATGGCACTCAGACCCCACGAATACAGTTTAATCGCCATGGAGCCAAAGTCTTTTAAAACCTGGTCCATAGTCCAAAGGCAGCAGGCGGGCAACCAGGCTCCTCCAATGCAATGTGGCGAGGTTGGTCTCGTCACAGTGGATATTTGGCGGGAACTGAATCCCTCCACCCGGGATTACACCCACTATTCGGCACCCCACCACACCCTGGCTAGGATTGACCACATTTTTGTCCCCACCACGGATGTTCTGGCGGCTGTCAGGGCGGTGATCAGGGACATACCGTGGTCTGACCACTCCCTAGTGTACCTTAAAATTAAAGGTTTATCCCCGCGGGTAGGCCCCTCCCCTTGGCGATTGAACGAGTCTCTTCTGAAAGATCATGTCACAGGACCATGATTGACAAACTGATCCAGGAATACTTCATTACTAATGATTCGCAGGACATCTCTCCCTCTATTCTTTGGGGAGCCCATAAGGCAGTGCTCAGAGGTCATCTCATACAACTTGGGGCTAAGATCCAATGGGAACGCAAACTGGACATTGTCCGCCTAGAGCAAGAATACAAACGCTTAAGCAGGGAACACAAACGCCGCCCAAATTCGGCCTCCCTGCAGAAACTTGATGAGATAAAGTTGTCCCTGAACTTAGCTCTGATGGCTAGAGCCGAAAAGAGTCTACGTTGGCAGATTGCCTGCCTACTTGCTTCGCAAGACAAATCTGGACCCAGACTCGCTTCCAAACTATCACCAAAATACAGAGTAGTATCTATGCCCAAAATCAAATCTTCTTCGGGCGAGCTCACTAGCAATCCTAACAAAATTATGGCCTCATTTCACTCCTTCTATTCGGCTCTTTACACGGACCCCAATCCCGTTAAGGGGGGCGTCATAGACTCTTTTTTGGATAGCGTACCCCTCCCGCAACTCAGCGGGGATCATCGGTCCTCTATCGAAGAACCCTTTTCAGAGCAAGAGATTCTGTTGGTGATCAAGTCTCTACGCACTAATTCCACCCCAGGCCCCGATGGCTTCACTAATTTTTTACTACAAGTCCTTTGCGGATACCCTCGCCCCCCATCTAGTCAGATTCTTCAACTACCTTAAGGGGTCCGCTCCCCTTGATCGGTCCATGAATCGGGCATTTATATCGGTCATCCCCAAACCAGGAAAGGATCACTCAGAAGTGGGTAACTATCGGCCAATATCCTTAATTAATAATGATCTCAAGATTTTAACAAAAATTTTGGCTAACCGTCTCTCCAAATTCATTCAATCCTATATTCACAAGGATCAAGTGGGATTCATCCCAGGCCGTCAGGGACCGGACCAGATTAGGAGGGTGATCGATGTGGCTACCCTCATGAGATCGGGATGGGATGGAGCTCCTCCTCGAGAGGGCTTTCTTCTTTCGCTAGACTTGCACAAAGCCTTTGATTCCCTCTCTTGGCCCTTTCTCTTCTCCACCCTTGCTAGATGGGGCTTTGGACCATCATTTCTAGCCGTACTGCGGGCGCTGTACTCCAAACCCTCTGCACCAGGGGCGGACTGAGCGGTCGGGCACTTCGGACGTGGTCCGAGGGCCCGGCCGGGAAGGAGGGCCCGGCCGAGAGGGGGACCCGCCGCTCAGGTCAGCATTAATTCACCCGATGTTGTCTCAGAGACAACATCGGGCTATCGGAGCCCGGCGACCAGCGATATGGAGGTGGGAGGAGGGGAGGGGCCCGGCCGCCAGTGCTATTGAAATGGGAGGAGAGGAGGGGCCCGGCAGCTGTCACGATAGAACTGGGAGGAGGGGAGGGGCTCGGCGCGGCAACCAGTGCTATTGAAATGGGAGGAGGGGAGGGGCCCGGTAGCTGTCACTATAGAACTTGGAGTGGAGGGGAGGGGCTCGGCGCGGCGACCAGGGCTATTGAAATAGGAGGAGGGGAGGAGCCCGGCGGCTGGAGCTGCTTCCGTGGGAGGAGGGGCCCGGCGGTGCTGGCTCTCTATGGTGTCTTCATCTGTGAGTAGATGTAAGGGTCTAAGAGTACAGTACAGCCAGGTGCCAGGTTTTGTTCAAGCCAGCCCAACAAACTACCAGATCCACTGACATCCCCACCAATATGTGATCTCCCCTAAATTCACCGTGAATTTGGGGGACATCACATATTGGTGGGGTGTCAGTGGTGGTGTGGGGGGGGGGGGGTATGACACAGTGGTGAACTTGGGGGACATCACATATTGGTGGGGTGTCAGTGGTGGTGTGGTGTGGGGGGGGTATGACACAGCGGAGGTGTCACCACCGCTGTCATACCCCCCCTACACCACCACTGACACCCCACCAATATGTGATGTCCCCCAAATTCACCGCTGTGTCATACCCCCCCACACCACCACTAACACCCCCACCAATATATGATCTTCCTCAAATTCACCACCGCTGCGCTGTGTCATACCCCCCCCCCCACACCACCACTGACACCCCGCCAATATGTGATCTCCTCCAAATTCACCGCTGTGTCATACTGCGAATATCACTTATAGGTGTCTGCAGAAATCTGCATATGTGACCCGACCCCCACCCCCAGACCTGAAAATTCTCTACTGCCTACCACAGACATCTCAAGTCTCCTGCAAGTTGCATTTCGCCCTGCACTCGTGGGTGTCCGTGATATCCCAGCAGGGCTGAGGACTGCAGTGTCAGAGGCGAGCTCAGCTGTCATGACTGAGAGCGGAGCCGCTGTTTCCCACATAGTACAGGCTCACAGGCAGAATGATATCAAATGCACTCCGCCTGTGGGAGGAGGAGCCATACAGAGGAAGCACGCGGCTCTGCTCTCTACTGCAGCCGTGTGCTTTCTCTGTATGACTCCTCCTCTCACAGGTGAAGTGCACTTCATATCATTCTGCCTGTGAGCCGGATCTACGGAGGAAATAGGGGCTCCATTCTAACAGTCTTGATAGCTGAGCTTTGACACTGCCGCCCTCAGCCCTGCCGGGATATCCACAGAGCCCAGCATACCACAGAGTCCGGCATACCACAGAGTCCGGCATACCACAGAGTCCGGCATACCACAGAGTCCGGCATACCACAGAGTCCGGCATACCACAGAGACCGGCATACCACAGAGACCAGCATAGTCTGCAATATAAGTAGAAAAGGTATGTGCATTAGTGTGTGTAAATTGTTGCAATGTGTTTTTTAATAACTAGCTGTGTTCTGTCATAATAAAATGTCATGTCCTTCTTCATACATGTATGAAGAAGGACATGACATTTTCTGTCTGATTCCCCATAGAGAGCAGCGGGGCTCTGACACCCCCCTTTCCGCACACAGAGCGGAGACGGAGCTGTCACCTGCCTGCTCAGCGTCGACGGAGGCAGACCGTGTGAAAGGACCCTTATATGCATTATATCAGCCTCAGAACCTGTGTAATTCATGTCTCCTGGATTAAAGGGATGAGGTGGCAACCCTACCCCACCTAGACCTGGCAATTTACCGTTGTAATACTATGGTTTTGTCTGCTTGTGATTTGTAATGCTCTGGTTTTGTTTATTTATGATTTTGTAATGCACTGGTCTTGGTTTGTGATTTATTTTGCACAGTTTGGTTTTTACATTCGTTATTTATATTGCACTTGTTTATAAATTATTTCACTTTTGTTCCTTGTGTCTAAAGATTGTGTAGGGTGTGTCTGGAGGCGGGATGTGGGTGTGTCTGGAGGCGGGGCAAGGGTGTGTCTGGAGGCGGGGCAAGGGTGTGTCTGGAGGCGGGGCAAGGGTGGGGCCCCCTTGATTTCTTTTGCCCGGGGGCCCTGAGGGTTCTCAGTCCGCCCCTGCTCTGCACAGATTAGGCTACAGGGTCTATACTCTGAACCGTTCACAATTCACAGAGGGACCAGGCAGGGATGTCCCCTGTCCCCCCTCATATTTGCCATAGCTCTTGAATCACTTGCCGTGGCTATTCGCCTTCACCCTGACATTCACGGTATACAATGTGGCCATACCACTCACAAATGTGCACTATTCGCGGACGACATACTTTTGTTCGTCACTTCCCCACTTATTTCGCTTCCCAACATCTTGTCCCTCCTCAACAACTTCGGCTCTGTCTCTGGACTGAGAATCAACATGAACAAATCACTAGCTTTAAACATCAACCTCCCACCCCCTTTGGTTACCCGCCTCCGGGATCATTTCCCTTTCTCGTGGCATTCTGACTCGATCCCATATCTGGGAGTGCACATTACAGCTTCCATTTCTGAGTTACACGCGACCAATTACGCTCCATTGTATAGGAAACTCAAAGCAGATTTGACAGAATGGTCCAAATTCCGTTTGTCTTGGCTCGGCAGAATCAATGCGGTCAAAATGACCTTACTCCCACGCTTACTGCATTACTGCCGAGCTCTCCCTATTCCAGTGGTAAAGTCCCAATTGGCTTCCCTCCAACAACACATCATAAGATTTATTTGGGGTAAGAAAGGTCATAGACTGAACAAAAGCACACTCCTCAGGTCTTGTAGGCAAGGTGGACTCGGAGTCCCAGACATATGGAAATACTACCAAGCGGCCCAATTAGCTCAATTCTCTATCATTTATGCTAAGGGAGTCAAGCCGGATTGGGTTTATATGGAGAGACAGGCAGTCCCTCTCCATACTATTGATTTTCTGCTTTGGCAACCACCTTCCTCGCGGCCTCCGATACTGGCTCCTACTCTCTTGCATTCATTTACACTCTGTGACTCAGTACACAAAACAAATACAGTTACCTCACCCTGGGGTCCCCTACAGCATATCTTCAATAATCCTGATTTCCCCCCGGGGAATGATATCAAAGCATTCAAATGGTGGACGGACAAGGGTCTCTATAGGATCGGATATTTCTTTGATGCAAAGGGCCCTTTTACATACTCACATTGCCGGAATACGCTGGGAATGCCACCTGCACAGAGAGATTTCGATTTTCTCAGATCTCACATTTCCTTGCTAGGGTCAAATATAGGTCCAGGGATCCCCTATCGGTCTCTCCTTATGAACGGTGGTGCTCTAGAATACAGGATGTCAAGGGGGGAATTTCGCTTATATATGCATCCCTGATAGACACGGCTGTCAAGACTTCATATATGTTGAAATGGGAGCAGGAACTACATATAACCTGGGACCCAGCGGTATGGCACACTTGCATTGCGAGAGCCACTCGCGGACTCCACATTGTGAGTCTCATGGAAGCCAATTTAAAAGTCCTTATGCGATGGTATATGGTACCTGCTCGCTTGGCGGTGATCTTCACCAACTCCCCCCCTGTATGTTTCGGGGGCTGCGGCCTTTTGGGCACTCACGTTCATGGTTTCTGGGAGTGCCCCAGACTCCGTAGCTTCTGGAATAAAATTTTTCGCACAGTGCAGCGAGTCACGGGGGGGCGGATAGCGCAATCTCCAACATACGCCCTCCTTTGCCATCATATTCCTCAAGTTCCTAAGAGCACTCAAGCCCTTATCTCATATATTTTTCTAGGGGCTAAACTTACCATTGCTAAACATTGGAAACAACCCACTGTTTCTTTCCTTTCCGCGAAACGCAAAATCTCCTGGATCATGACCCAGGAGAAGATGTTTAGCATTTTGGAAGACTCCACAGAAAAATTTGAATCTATATCGGAACCCTGGGCGGCATTCGTCCACATCGCGCTCTGATCTTGGTCTACAAGAACGGACTTGTTGGCGACGGATGCTCTTTTCCTCGGTGGGTTCGGACCATTGGATCATCTTCTCTTTGGACCCCTCTCTTTCCTCCTCCGCTTTCTCACTTTTCCACCCTCTTCTCCTCCTTGCTCTTCTTTCTTTTCTTCCAGTTTACTTTTGTGTGATTTTTGCTTTCCTTCTGTTTGTTATCACAGTTTGTAAGGTCTGATTAGCGACTAATCAACTCTGTCTTTTTGGTAGTTTTGGTTCATGAATGTTTCTACTATGGATTGTACACGTTTTAGATATCTTCTACCTTACAGGAACTCTAGGGGGCTGATGTCCATTCTGGTATATCTCTGCCTCCTCCAGCTACTTCTCCATGGGGCACAGCATGTTCCCTTTTGGGGTGCCCCAGGTGAACTGGCCCATGCTCCTGTTTAGACATCACCCTGAATAACACTATTTGCCTCTATATGTATTGTAGCGGATAACGCATTCCTCTGTTGAGCCTTTCCGCAGCCTGGATTTGTCGTTGTTTGGGACTAACAAAACTGTGTTTCCTTAGCTATATTGAGAGTTGATTCATCTGTAACCTTACAGTTTGCTTATTATGTGTTTGAAAGTTGTTTTATGTTATCTTTCTTGCAAATTCAATAAAACTATTGAACTAAATCTTCATATTTCCCTGAGAGATATTTCTGACAAATATTACTGTCCCATTTGAAGTAATCCAAACCATTCTGTCTTTCAATCTCAGTGATGGTGAGTACCGTCACATATCTTCCCCCCAAAGGTAGACTAACCAGGTACCAGACCTCCAATCAGTCTTTGCCTGAGTTAGTCGGGTAACAAGTCCCAAAGAGTCAATCCATTGTGGCAGCTTCCTTGACAAAGTTCCACATTGTTTGTAAGTTTGTCTCTGCAGGGCGCATGGAGCTCTCATAGCCGATCAGTCTGTGGAAGTCTGGTTTGGGCAGGCCAGACTGGGCTTCTTGGTCACGGGTGACTTCGACATAAGAGGGGCCTAGTGGGCTGAGATAGGGGTTTTACAACCTCTCTAAGGTAGGCTGTGTTCCACTAACCCTCTCAATGTCTGCACCCACCCAGTACCCCAAACAAATTGTCTGTAAAACAGCGTTACTTACCCAGCCAACCTCTGCCCCTCTCATAGAACATACCCTCCACTGAGGATAAGCGTGGACTGGCCCTTCTCCTGGGAGTCCTTTCAGCCACTGGAGAGAAGACAGGGTGGCGTGGCTCACTTTGTCAGGCTGTTGGGGATCTGGGCCGACTCTCCAGCATCTCTGGATTATAGAGGTGAAGACTGCAGTCCCATTCACTTCCACAGGAACTCCGTCTTTTGTTAGGTGAGGGCAGAGTGAACTCACCTAGGTAGCCAATCTGATTTCCATTCTCGGCCACAGGAAAGGGTTGTCTTCAGTACGTGTGGGGCAGAGGTCGTTGACTCTCTGTCCAGCTGCCAGCGCTTCAGCTGGGTGTAGAAGCTTCACTTCATCAGCTTGTCGCTGGGGGGGAGGGCCGATTGTCCCAGCTTTCTGGAACTCTGTAGCTGTTGCGGGTGCTGGGCAGAGGTTGTTAGCACTCTGCCCTGTTGCCAGCACTTCTGCTGGGGACTCTACATTATCCTCTCTGGCTAACTGTTGGGGAGGGAGACCGACTTCCCCCGCTCCCAGACTGTGGATCTTTCACTGGGGAGGAGGGATGACCACCTTCTTCTCCGAAATGTGTAGCTGTCGTTGGGGAGTGACCCTTTCCTCTGCTCTGACTGACTGTTTGGAAGGGAGGACGACAATCTCCTCTCTCTTCTCCCCCTGGATCCTGACCTGCAGCTGGGGTGTGATCACCACCTTCTCGCCCTGGGCCTCTGGAACTGCCACAGGTGTGGGGCAGAGGTCTTGGACCCTCTGTCTAGTTGTCAGCACTTCTGCTGGAGAAGTTTCTTGTAACTCCACAGATGTTGCTGGCAGGAAATCCCATGTCCCTGTCAGTGGTGTAGCAGAAAGGGTCAGCTGCCTCTTCTCTCAGGGAGGCTGAAGCTGTGGTTGGTGTTAGGCTGCGCTCAGGGATGTTAGTCCCTAATGCCCGCTGTTCCGCAGGGAAGTAAACTGAAAAGTCAGTGGCCTTGCACACATCTTCTTGGGTCACCAATTGTTGCAGGCAGAGGTCAGCAGTGCTATTCCTGGATGCCCGCTCTTCTGCTGTAGGCTCACTGGGATGTTCCTCCTCAGCAGAAAAATCTATTAAATTCACAGCCTCTGGGATTGCTGAAAGTCCAGGGCATGGGCTGGTGGCTCTCAGGCACAGTGCCAACACTTTGGCAATTGGCAGGTGACTTATCATCCATATCATCTTCCGATGGAAAGTCCACTAAATCTGTGATCCGTGGTTGGAGAATGAAGATGGCTTCCTCTTCTCCCATAACTTTATCCAGTGGCTAGACAGATGCATTCCTCCATCCAAGCTCGTCCTGTGCAGAAACAGGTTTGTCAAGGTGAGTCAGAACTTGCTGCATCTGCCATAAGACCTCCGCATCCAAACCGTGGGTGTAGGTAAGCAAAGCACACTATTACTGTGCCACATTGTCAATTCTTCAGTTAGGATTTCTGCACAGTCAGCTGGTACTTCTGGATATTCCCAGGAAAGGGGAGCCCAGGCCCGGTGCTGAGCAGAGTCTAGCAGCCATCTGCAGGCGATCT
>NW_028119642.1:0-60544 GCF_965119305.1 Pelophylax lessonae
AGTATTCTCTAAAAGGGCTGGTACTGGGAGGTTGGTAGGGGGTGGAATCAAGGGACGGGTAAGGGGTGGGTAGGGGGCAAAGGCAAGGAATGACTCAGAAGGGGGGAGTTCCTGCACCTATTCAATGTGAAAAAAAGCCCTGGCAGTACACATAGCAGCTTTATTTATCTGATCAGGCAGCTCCTGCTACATTCTTCATTATAAACCAATTGCTGATAGGTGTGTAGACACCTGACATCTATATGGGGTACTTGAACATTCTATTATTTGAGATTGTTATACATGCCCATATTGCCAAATTATGTGGAGCCCCCTTAAAATTACTGAGTTCAGGTGTTTGCAGTGAAGCAGATTGGTATTGCTATAGCATACAGAGACATTATAGACAATTGAGTGCTTCCAGCCTTGTGACAACAGTCTGTGTAAGGCTGTTGCAGTGAGGGACTGTGCCCCTGTGCACAAAGTCAGGTCCATAAAGACATGGTTTTGAGTGAAGGAACTCAGGTGGCCTGCACAAAACACTGATCTAAATCTTACTGAAATACAATATATAGGGGTGCAGTGGAAGAGCAATTGCAAGCTACCTTGTATTTAGCCGAAACTAATTCTACAAACACACTCTAACATTTTATGGAAAGCCTTAGCAGAAAAGTACAGGCTGTTATACCCATAACTGGTAGGGAACCCAACTCCAAATTTTTGAATTGGAATGTCCAACAAGCTCAAATAAAGCATGATGGTCAGGTGTCCAAATGCATTTGAATACTCTGTTTTTTTTTTACTAAAGCTGGTGAGTGCATAATCAGGCTCACTTCTGCATAGAAACAAATCAGCTTCCAGATTTTATTGCCAAAGCTAAAAGTGATACTAAAGTCTCATTTTTTTGTGTTTAAAAATAATAATCCTCCTCTTCTGGGGTCCCTCTGCATTGCTCCTGGCCTTTTCCTGCATCCAAATGCCCCCAGAGCAAGCAGCTTGCTATGAGAGAACCCGAGCCGAAGCTCCATGTGACAATTCAGACACGGAGCCGTGGCTAGGCCCCACCCCCTTTCTCCTCAATGAGTCAATGACTTTGATTGACAACAGCAGGAGCCAATGGTACATGTGACTCATTCCCCTCCCTCCCACAGAACAGCACTGGTGCTGTCAACTCCCAGTGACCAAACTGAGCAGTGTAGGGGTGAAAGGAAGCTAGGTTTGTGTAGCTTGTATGACCTGCATTAACATGGACCCACTGCTCTGCAATACATGGTGGGTTAATTTTCAAACTGGAATACCTATTGAATCCCAAAGCGTTCCGGAGTGTCACTCAGAGGGGTGGAGAGCCTTTGAATTGGTTTACCAGAAAACCTGGCCTTCTGGTGAAGCCAGTTTGTGGAAATTCTGACTCATCCTTTTTAATTGCACAATAATCTTTACTGTGACAATATAGTCCCCATCCCTAGGTCGCCATGCAACAGCACTAGCACTGCTCTGCCAGTGGGGAACCTCCTGAATGGGGTCAGCTTCAAGGAACCCACAGCTGTTAAGGACTGTAGCTCTACCTTGGAGACAGACTTCTGGGGAAGATAAGACCAGAGAAACAAGGAAGCTGAAAAGGATGGCTTACAGGCAGGTTGTAGGGACAGTGGAGCTGAGGAGCAGGTATTAGAGATTACAGATGGCTGCCAGGTAACAGCTCATAGCGGCATAAGCACAGCACACATGCATTTCCATTCATGTGTGCATGCTGTGTACCCAGGCTTAGCCACTTTTATGTATGGTGCTACTGAAATCTAGTGTATTTTTAGTAAAAAGTTCAAACTTTGTAATATGGAGTGATGTGGTCACCCAGCAGAGCCAGTAATATGGTTATCTATGTACAGGAAAGCAGGGTGAGGGTGGTACAGGAAACCAGACGTATGGTAGAGAGGGGGTGGTACAGGACAGCAGATATGTAGCACAGCAGAGAGGGTACAGCAAATCAAACATGTAGTAGGGTGGGAGTGGTATGGGAAACCGGGCATGTAGTAGAGCAGAGGTGGTAGTTCTGTAACAAACTCTTCATCGCTGATATGTGCCACTTCAGCAGCACTGTCTGTATTTACAGCTTTCTCATTCTCATCACTTTCCCTTTGTGTTCAGAATGCACATGGCTGGATCTAATACATGTACACATTTGTGCATCCAAGTGAAAGGCCTGCTCCCTCTTGTGTCTGGGATAGAAGACACCACTTCATTGGTCAAGGGTTCTGCCTAGTTATAAATGACCAAAGGCTTAAGCCTCGTACACACGCGTCGAAATTCGGCCGGGAATTTTCGTCCGACGACCGATCTGCCGATTTTCGGCTTGTTAGTATGATGCTTCCGACAACCGACTCCGACTTTTCGGCTGAAAAAAATCTGGTGTGCAGGCTATAAAATTTTTGTCCTCCGCCAAAACACCTCCGATTTTCCTGCAGTCAGTACAGATTTCGACAGGGAAAAATCTTATGAGCAAGACTGGGCATGCTCAGAGAAGAAAGAACACAAAGAAAGCAAACCAACACATGACATCACTTCTGAAGTAGAATTTTGTCGTGCGGGAAAATTAGTGTGCAGTCTAGAGCACATTCCAACCAATAAAACACAACTCTGGACAAAAGACGGACGACCGGTCGGCGGAAATTCGTTGCGTGTGTACTAAGCTTTACTGTTGCAACTCCCAAAATACACTTAAACACAGGCTTGGTCTCTGGAGGTAGGCTCTTCCCCCAGACACATGAAAGAAAGAAAGGAGGGGCAAACACCTAGTGCATTACCCGTGAATACCTTAAAAATGTTTTAATAAAATGCCTTCTCCCAGACAACCTCCACAGTCCCTAAGTGGATTTCCACTAGATCCATCTTCTCAAACTTCAGAGATACCTTGTCCCCATTCACTCTAGCCTAGCCTAAGATCCCTTGTCTGCCTTCACTCAGGCATAGCCTAAGGAAATCTTCAGAACTCACTTTACTTCTTCCTAGGACAGAGTGGATGCCAGACAAATCCAACCGCCCAACACATAACAAAAGAATGTCCAGTCAGGTTCAGATAAATTAAACTTTACTCCAAAAATTATGATTGTGATTGAACAGTTGATAAAATAAAAAGAAACAATTTTATCATCTCTAAATCATTGGTATTAGAATCTATACTAAATGATGAACAAATTATTGCCTGGTTTTTCAATCAGTGTCCAAAAATAGGGAGTTTTCTCCAACCTCTTTCTAGTTCTGCCATGTTCAAGGGTAATTCATCCAAGAGATACAGCTCATGGTGCAGCAAGGTTTCTGGCCCATTGAGACAGGGGATTCCCAATCACACACTCTGTGAGTCACACTTCAGAACCCTCTAGCCCCACTATTTTATGTGGCTTTTATTTCCGAACTCATTATTGGTAAAAAGGTTTACACAGATCATGATTGTCAAGTGCTCCATTACTGAGATTGTGTTGTCGAGCTACTATTTTTAAACCAGGTACAGACTAAAAGCTGCCGCAATGTAAACTGAAACAAATACATGATTTTACTAATAAACAAGACCTTATTGGCTGTATTTCTGTACCTATTATGATGAAACATCCTTTAGATACAGAATGTTTAAATTAAATTGTATATTAGGCTAACAATATGCCTCTTATAAGACCACGATTATTTTAAACTGATGCCCTGCAACTTAATAACGTACATTCTCCACCTACAATGGCTTGCTAGAAGCAAAGCAAAAAAGGTATACCTGGACATTTTTTTGAAAAATTTAGAACTATGCTACTATTTTATGAATGAAATAAGCCACTGAAATGGAAGTCTATGGGGCCACCAATGAGTATTTCATGAAATACCTCAGTATAGACATGTACCCCCTGATCACCGGACCATTTTCCAGTTCTCAGCGCTATGATATTTTATATTACAATTACTCAGTCAGGCAACAATGTACACAAATGGATTTTATACATTTTTTTAGATAAATAAAGCTTTTTTTAAAATAGATTTTTATTTTTACTGTTTAGGCCCGTTTCACACTTTTGGGACCTAAAAGTCATGCGATTTTGTCGTGATTTTTTGCCACAATTTTGACTGGATTTGAAGCAATGCCTGTGTAATTTTGAGGTCTCTGGACCTCCAAAACTGATGTAGCTCCCTCCTGACACATCAAAGTCGTACCAAAGTAGTGCAGGGACTACTTTGAAATAGTTGCGACTTGAAGTTGTACAGATATGAACGGTACTCATCAGAAATCATGGAGTACAACTTGTCATCCGACTTTGCAGTTCTAAGTCACATGACAAGTCGTGAAAGGGACCTAAAGGTAAAAAAAGACAAAAATTTTGAAAAAAAATCTTTCCCTTAATTTATGTTTTAAGACATAGCAAAAATAAATGCAATGACAGTACAAATACCCCCCCCCCAAATGACAACTTTATTGAACGTAGACATCCAAAAGTGATTTTTATTGTATGCCACTATTTTTTTTTTAAATGAAGACACATGGAGCTTGGTATTAGTACACCAGATAGATTAAATACACAGGGGGATAAGAAGGTGAAGGGGATAATGCTTCAGTGCTTTTTGGTTACTGACCAAAAAGGGAGGCACGTTTGCTAACTGCAGCCTGTGTTTACACTCTATGATCCTGTGATTGGTCACAGAGATGACATGGTACAGAGACACTCTAATTGACTCTGTACCTTTTGTCAGTGACCTTCTCTGTGATCAGGCATGCAGAGGAGTGAGTTCCCAGAGAATGTACCCGTACATGGGACTGTACACAAACAACCAACCTGATTCCACCCCACAATCACCATCTGATCAATCGTGATAGTAAAGAAAACCATGAAACTGAAGCCTAGTATCTGGTACCTGTAAAAGTCCAGACCTCTGACCAGTGCAGTATAATATCTCCACTTCCTGTTTTTGGTCCATGTACCAAGCCCAATACTTGACACAGAGCCCCTCTGTTGTCAAGCTGCCCATTGTCAATGATGTTAATGAAGTTTCTTTTGAGGGAGTGGAGCAGAGAATGTAATGAAGAAGTTAGAATATGCCTTCTGATATTTGATTGATGGAAGGGAAAGCAATAGTTATAGAAAAATGTTGGGGAATAATTGTGTTCTGGGACTGGTAGTGTCCATCACCTGGGGAGCAGTATAGCTGTATTATAAGAACTACAAAAGCTGTATTAACAGACTGTTTATTGTAATACAGTGCATGCTTGGCACAGCAATACTTTCTTATCTCCATAATAATAATAATAATAGTCCTTGATAGCTGTAAAAGGCAGACTATTATGTATAATACAGAGACCATCTGTTAACGTAATTTCAGCCTGGTATATTTAAAAGTGTATCTCGGTAAAACTCCTGGTGGTGGGACATTTTTGCTGCTCACTGACCAGCAGGTGGCGCTTTTGTCATACTCCTGACCTTTGCACCTTGTGCTGTGTGTTCTACTCCTGACACATGATATATAGTCCTGACCCATTGCACTGGCTGCTACATAGTTCTCAGCTGTTTTATTGATGTTTAAAGCAGTATTAAACTCAAAAGCAAACTTGTACTTTATTGCAGCTTACCAATTCTTAGATGTTCTTTCTTTATTTTTTACCTGGTAATCTGACCAGTAAGTCTGTTGTGTAAAAAAAAAAAAAAAAAGCTCTCTTGCCAATATATAAGTTACATGGATGAGACAAACCATTTACCACTGGTAGGGGTGCTTATAATTGTCAGCTTTTATTTATTCATGTAAAACCTTTATCCCAAAAGGAATTCCTCTATGTTGCTTATCATTTTGAACTTGAGTTATTTAGTGGGACTGCTTCCATAAAAGTGGAATGCATGCGCTTGCCACACTGAGAAGATGCATGGTTAGAGAGGCCTTAAGTGTGAGCTGGAGTTTGGCTTTAATTTGTTAGTGTATTTAAATCGACTAGTACATCTAACACTCCCTTCTACCCAGACTAACGATGCTGCTGTCCAAATGTGCCCCCGCTGCTCCTTAATCCTGAGCGGGGGCATTGTAATACAGGAGGTGTCACCAGATCACCAGGAGAAAACAAGGAAAAAGCCCTAAAAAGAAAAATAATGAAGCCACTACATCTAATCGGTAAGCTGAAATAAATTACATTTTTGGTTTGGGGTTTTATACCGCTTTAAGGTGCAAACTGAAAGCGTTGGCAATATTCTGTGCAGAAAATTCATGTGTTTTGATTTTAAAAAAATTGTACTGAAGGATATGTATGTCTGTAAAGCCCCGTACACACGTACCGATTGTCGGCCGTAAATATTCGGCAGCTGACCGATCGGCCGATTGTAGGCTTGTTAGTATGATGTTTCCGACAGCCGACAGCGCATTTTCGTACGGACAGAATCTGTCGTGCAGACTTTAAAATATTTGTTGGCCGTCACCAGAACGGCCGATTGTTCGCCAGTCAGTACAGATTTCGGCCGACAGACAGCAGATTTGCAAGACTGCTCAGAAAAGAAAAAAGACAAGGAAAGTTAACCATCACATGACATCACTTCTGCAGTCGGCTGTTGTTGGCCGACACAATTCGTGTGCAGTCTTTTGCAGTTTTCAACAGACACGACAGCCCTGGACAAAAGACGGCCGATTGTTCGGCCGACGATCAGTACGTGTGTACGGGGCTTTAGCCTTTCATTTGTGGAACAGTAATTTGTCAGT
Source organism: Pelophylax lessonae (assembly GCF_965119305.1). Taxonomy (NCBI): domain Eukaryota; kingdom Metazoa; phylum Chordata; class Amphibia; order Anura; family Ranidae; genus Pelophylax; species Pelophylax lessonae. The sequence continues at coordinate 6,685 of NW_028119642.1, forward strand.
ACGAGTAAGGCCCCTTTTACACAGGCTTTCTGATCAGGTCCGCCTGTCAGTTTTTTCAGGCGGACCTGATCAAATGCTCCATGCACCTCCAAGGAGCAGCGGATGTCAGTGGTGACACCCGCTGCTATCCGATCCGATCCTGTCCGTGAAATACAGATGGATGGAAACCCTATTTTCCATCCGTCTGGAGGATCGGATGAAAATGGACAGGCGGTCGGTTTTTATCCGATCTCCCCATAGAGGAGAGCAGGGATCTGACAGGTTCATCTCTGCATAGTGAGCAGAGACATACCTGTCATCCACCTGCTCAGCAGGGAACGGCGGATCGATCCCCGCTGAGCAAAACAGAGTCCACCGGGCAGAAAGCCCGTGTGAAAGGACCCTAACTGTGTAGAGCTGGGGGGTCAGCAACCTACTGGAAGGACCCTAATGTGGCATTCACACGTGGTGTATACTATAAGAAGGCTCAGACTGTATCAAGCCACAGTCAATATTCAGTATGATCTAACCACACACCCTACATGGACCACAAGTCCTCATCTCACTATGGTATCCCTCTTTTTCAAGTTGTAAAGTTGGAATGTATGCAGTACCAATATACTCACAGCACATACAGAAGTTAAAGTGATTGTAAAGACTTCTTCTTTTTTACATTAAAATAAAAAATATGTCCTTACCTGCTCTGTGCAATACCATCGGCAGTGTGGTCTCCTCCTCCTCTTTTTCTGTCCCTCTAGGCACTGTCTGCTCCCACTGTCCTGCAGGTGTCCCCTCAGCAAGCTGGCTCCTGCTGAGGGGGCACCTGCACAGGCATGCTCCCAAAACCAGGCTGTGTGTCATTGCAGCTTAGCCACGTCCCCCGCTCTTCACATGGATGACTGCCAGTAGAAGGAGCCTGTGGCTGCAGAATCCAGGAAGAGGGGACAACAGCTCTGCAGACAGGACAGCGCTGGATCGGTGGAGGAGTCAGGTAAGTGCTTAGGGACGGTGGGGGGGTATGGCGGTGGAGCATTTTTTTTTTATCTTAACGCATAAAATGTATTATGGTAGAAAAATGCTTCGACTTTAAAAATCACCTTAAGGTTAAAGTGTATGCAAACCCTAACCAGGGGGGTGACAATAGCCATAGCAGCATGCACAGTCGCTATGGAGCTTTGGGGGAGCATTGCAGAGGTTGCAGATGAGACCAGATATACAGGAGGAGGCTGAAGAATGGTTATTGGTAGTCACAGATCCTCTTTGTTGTTTGTGCAGTAAGGGGAATTTGTGTAGTTTTCTTAGTAGTGCAGATTTATCATAAACTTGTCATATTTATGAATAAAGCATTGCAAGTATACAGTCAAACTCTGGCATTTACTATAATTCAATAGGCTTTTGGCTGCCTGGGACCCAGCCATAGAGCTGACAACTTGAAGGCAATATTGGCCCACGGTTGGAACTCTTCTCTCTATTATTAACCACTTTTAGACCGGAAGGTTTTCTCCCTTAATCACCAGGCCATTTCTTGCGATACAGCACTGCGTTACTTTACCTGGAAATTTGCCAAATAGAGATTTATTTTGGTGGTATTTGATCACCTGTGTGATTTTTATTTTTTTGCACTAAAAAAAGAGCGACAATTCTGAACCCCCCCACCCCAAAAAAAAAACAAACAATATTTTTTGCTATATAACATTCCCAACAAAAAAAATAAAAAAATCTAAATGTTTCATCATTTTAGGCCAATTTGTATTCTGCTACATATTTTGGGTAAAAAAAAATCCCAATAAGTGTATATTGATTGGTTTGCGCAAAAGTTATCGCGTCTAAAGACTTGGGGAAAGATTTATGTAATTCTTATTTATTTTTAATTTTTTTACTAGTAATGGCGGCAATCAGCAATTTTTAGTGGGACTGCGACATTGCGCCAGACAGATCAGACACCTAACTGACTTTTTTTACCCTTTTTGGAGGACCAGTGACATTACTACAGTAATCAGTGCTAAAAATATGAGCTGTTACTGTAATAATGACACTGGCAGGGAAGGGGTTAACACCAGGGCAGTCAAAGGGTTAAATGTCTCCTTAGGAGGTGCTTTCTAACTGTGGGGGGGGGTGTATTTACTGGATGAACATAGAGACCTGTGTTCCTAAATAAGAGGAACACAGGATCCCTGTGTTCATTACTGACAGAACAGTGGTCTGCCGTGTTTACAACAGCAGACTGCCATTTAGTCTCCATGGGGAGCGATCGAGGGTTCCCGGCGGCAATCACGGCCGCCGGACCCGCTGATTGGCTCCCCCCTGTGGTGAATGGGCGTGTGCACGCTCCCACTCGCGGTCCCGCGAAGTGGCGTACAGTAATGCCGTTTTGTGGGGCAGAGCCAACCTGCCGCAGTATATGTACTGCTGGCGGTCGGCAAGCAGTTAAAGAGTTAGTTCACCTTTATCAAAAAACTGCCTTTGCAGATCAGGGGCACCTGTAGATAAAAACAAAGTGTACAGTTCTGACTAAAGTTGAATAATGCCATTTTAATACTGTATGTGTAGGCCTTTTACATACCTACCCAGACATCCCAACCTGCAAAAACTAATTTCAGGGAGGTGGCAAAGTTATTTCAGGGAGGTGGCACTTCGCACCGCCGCACCCCCCCCCCCACGCACACCGCGCCCCCCCTTCCCAATTTAACACAACCACACAGAGAATAATGAAATGAAATGTAATCAGTATACCTGGTCACTGTGGTGCTGGCCTGGTCACTGTGGTGCTGGCCTTGGTCACTGGTGCTGGCCTCTGGGTTAGGTCACAGTCGGTTTGAGGAGGTAATAAATACATACAAATGCCTGGCGAGGTCTCTCTGTGCAGTCAGTCAGTGTTGTGGCCGATCCGATGGCGCGCGCCAAACTGCCTCCTGGAGTGGAAGCATGCGGCTGAAGTAGAGAGCAAAGCCGCTGCTTCCTCTCTGCTGCTCCTCCCATAGGCGGAGTGCATTTGATATCACTCCGCCGTGAGCTGGACCTACAAAGGTTGTAGCAACTCCGTTCTCACACACTGCAGGCTTGAGACTGAGATAACTCACACTCACTGACACTGACAGCCGGGATATTGCCCTGAGCTTGCGGGTGTCCGTGAGCTCAGGGCGGAAAGCAGGAGACTCCCGCGACTTGCGGGGGACTTGAGATGTCTGCCTACCCAAGCTTGACTGGAATACTCTAATTACGTTGCAAGGACGTTGCTAAGTGAGGCCTAATCTATACTGTTCACCTCCTCTATCACAGGAGTGAGCTCTTTCTCTGATTCAAACCCCCTCACATACTCTTTCTCTCCCCTGACGAAGTAGCTCTAAGCTCAGATTCGAGAGCTCGCTCCTGTGATGGTGGATGTGAGCAGTGATGGCTAGGCCTCACTTAGCAACATCCTAACAATGTCCTGAGAGTATTCCAGTCAGGCTTTAAGAGGTAAATAAAATGCCTACACCTATAGCAAGGGCATTATTTGACCTTAGTCAGAGCTTTGCTGTTTGTTTTTATCTACAGACCCCCCCCCCCCTTTATCTGCATAGGCAGCCTTATTCTGAAGGTTATCTAGCCTTTTAAGTACAGCACTGAAATTAATCCTGTATGTCAAATAAAGGCTTCATCAGGCTTTAAAAATCCCAAAGTGTTTCCTCAGCTAAAATGGGCAAAAAACAAAGCAAAACAATTTAAATACATTTTTATTAGGCTTATAGTGTAATTGTGTTCAGGAGCACTAACAGTTATGTCATAATATTCCTTCATTTAAACATACTTTATATTAAGATCAATGACAGTAAGGATGTCACTGGGGGGCCCCATCAAGTTTTTGCTGTGGGGCCCCATGATCTGTAATGATGACCCTGACCCTAACAATTAATTTATTTGCTCACTTTTAGTTTGTTAAACACTTGATTAAAAGTTTTATATTTTATTAGGTGCATAAAAAAATGTACCTGTGGTGCTGCCAAAAACCAAGTGAGCTGATAACGTCCTATGATCTCTGTCGGGGCTGAACCCTTGTCAGTTAGCATTTGTGCAAACTCTTTTTGATAACAGAACATCTCATGCTATGTTTTGGGGATGGGGGGATGTTCTGTAGTCCTAACAAAATTCCTTTCTAGGGAGACAAAATTGCTCCTCCATAAATACAGTCTTGTCATCATAGAGCAGGAAGTGTATTAATCACCAGGTGAAAAAAAAGGGAAAGGGCCTTAAAAAAGAAAAATAATGCAGCCACTACCTCTAAGGACTGGTAAGATGCAATAGATGACATTTCTGTTCCTGGGTTAAAATTTGCTTTTATGCTTTAATACTTTCCACTTATCTCCCGCTGTCTTTTTCACAGATGGGGGTCTGTTCCCATGATGCCATTGTTCGATTGCTTCTTCATTATTTTTTTGCAGCAACACCTAAATGATAATATGAATGTCTAACATAGAGTTGGGCCTGTTACTGACTTCTGCAATACAATAGGGTATCCTGTCTGTCATACATACTAGTCTGGCCATTAACTCAGACTGAAGTTGCAGCACTAACCCCACTGTAATTAACTGGTTCTTCTCAAAACAGTACAGAGACCACCAGTCACCCTGGCAGCAGAGTCCATTCAGCTTATTAAATATTCTAGGGAATGCCTTTTTAAGATGTATTGCTTATAAAACTTTAATAGGAGAGGGACAATGGGGTATGGATTACACCAATAAGTCAAGACAAAATGATCCAAGGACACTCTTTTCTTACAAGCAGCAAGGTAACACAGTCTATCTCTCACTCCTGGGGACCATGGGGTAGTCTAGCAGACTGAAGCGGTCTAATAGCTCACTGCAGAAGACCATAACATTGTTTAAAGAATATCAAAGAGGTTTAGCAGACTGAACTGAAGCAGTCTGTAGCTTCACAGATGGGGACCATGAAATAGTTCCCATCACAGATAAAGGCTCTACTCACAAATCCTGACACAGGATAAGCCAATAGGTTCAGTCTCTTGGGAAGTAGTCCAGCCTCCCGTCCAGAAGTTCTCCAGGGGCAAATAGCCTTCTGAAGCTCACAAACCATTACCATACAGGGGAAGACAAGTCTGCACAGGTCCAGCCTATTTACCACCTTTCTGGACATCTACTGGGCACAACTCCCAATGGATTGGCCAAAGCATGGCAAATATTCAGATTGAATATATATATTTTCTGCCCTAAACTCTACACAGAGGCAGGGGGAAACATTTACATCCACGACCTGTGAAACCATAAACAGACCCAGGCAAACAGTCTTAGCTTTCCCTGAGCAAGCCATACTAAATTTGCCTAGCATCCTATACGAGAAGGGTGCTACAAAGTATTGTAAGACATTTAGCCTGTCACTAATATGTGAGTTCATAAAAGTTTACTTATACCTTAATAAAATGCAATAAAGATATAAAAAAAGAAAAAGACGTGTAAGTAAATATTATGTTTACTGGAGATTGTGTTCATAGTAAAGTTGTTTCTATCTCACCCTTCTTCTAAAAGCTGACTTCACATCTTTATTTTTTAAGCTATATAAAAATGGATTCAGCATGGGAACAATAGCAACACTAAATAAGGAGAAAAATTTTGTTGGGCCCAAGCCGTTACTTGGTATTGGATACTGTAAAATCAGAGTCATGTATAGCAGTGCGATGACCGTGAGGTGTGATGAACATGTGTAGAAGGCTTTACGTCTACCAGAATTGGAAGGTATCTTTAGTATAGCGATAATTATAAAAAGGTAGGAAATAAATGTAAGGCAAAATGGAGTGATGGTAAATACAATTATCCCTTGTATAAAGGTTAGGGTGTTCAAAACAGAGACATCACTGCAAGCTATTTCTATTACAGGAGCAATGTCACAGCAAAAGTGGTTGATTTCATTGGATGAGTAACAAGAGATATTAGCAATTAGGACAGGATAAGGAATGACTTGTAAAAAACCAAACAGCCAACAGAATGAAGCTAGCACATTACAAGTTCTAAAATTCATGACCAATTGATAGTTCAAAGGCTTACATATAGCCACATATCGATCAAAGCCCATGGCTGTTAAGATAAATAATTCAATGCCTGATAATGACCCGAAAAAGTAACACTGCATCATAAGTGCAAGGATTCCAACAGTATTATCTTGTGTGATAAAATTTACTAGGATCCTATGTAGGGTGACTGTAGAAGAAGACATGTTCACAATAGATAGGTTGGCGAGGAAGAAATACATGGGAGTGTGGAGGTGATGATCCAAGCTGACCAGGACAAATATGGTCATATTACCACAAAGAGTGATGATATATATAATAAGAACCAGAAGGAAGATCGGTACCTGCAGCTCAGGGGCTTCTGATATTCCTTTGATGATAAAATATGTAGCATGTGTCTGATTTACAACAATCATTTCAATCAAATAAAAATGCTTAGAAATGTTTTAACTGGACTTCAGAGGCAAAAATGCAGCTTTATGCAGTTCTGTTTTTAGTATACTGTGCATGAAGGTCTCTGTGGAGGCATCTTAACAGGTACTGTACATGAAGTAATGTAATCCATAGACTTCTTTATCCCACGATATGCATTTATCAGAGTTGAATCACTGATACCTCCTTGCTGCTCCTACATATGCACTGACTTCAATATATTCACTGACCACAAATGATTGATTGTAATATCAATATAATTGCACTGACTGAGAGGAACAGTAAAAAAACAATTACTCTGCCATACTGCTAAACCAGTCTTTAGAGGAAATGATCAAATATAATTTTACATTTACAAATATAAACTTCATATAGGTTTTTAAAACATTAACATGAATTGATAAAAAAAAACATACTCTATTGATATCCTTACTTAAATTAAATTGATCACTTTCATGAGAATACAAAAAAAAAGTTTACTTTTAAAAATTGTCAATAATAAATATTTTTTTTTTGCTTAAAGGATTTGTTATCACTTTCAAAGGAAATATGAATCCAATGTTTAATTGTAGCTATCAGCTAAATGAAAAAAAAAAAGAAGTGTTAAGTGAATACAAATTGTGTGTGTAGTTTCTTTTCCATAGTAGATGAATGATTCTATGTAAAATTCTGAATAACATACCTGTATATATAGTCACTTTTGCTGTCTCTAATTAATTCCCCAGATTCCAGGAAAGCTCAGTCTGAGCTGATATGTCATTCTTCCTAATTAGTCAGTTATATTGATATACATATAGTTGTAGTTGTAGAGTAAATATAGAAAGTTGTCTTTTGGAAAATAAAGTTGAACTCCATCTTAAACCTTTTTTAATTAAATATCCAGGAAGGATTAGAAGCTTTGTATACATATTGATTTAAAAAAAACAACATTTGCTTACATATCACAATAATAGACTGTCTGATAAAGTAGATAATAATAATAGTACACATAGCAGCTTTATTTATATAAACAGGCAGCTCCTGCTACATTCATCATTATACACTAATTGTCCATAGGTGTGTAGGCACCTGACACCTATATGAGGTTGATTATATGAGATTGTTGAACATACCTATATGGCCAAATTATGTGGAGCCCCCTTAAAGATACTGAGTTCAAGTGTTTGCAGTGAAGCATATTGTTAATGCTATAGCACAGGGCTCAAAATTTCAAGTCATGAGCTACTAGCCAAGCCTTGAGAGTTACTCGCCACTTGTTGCCCCACCCAAACCCTACCCTGCTCCGCCCCTAAACACGCCCTCGTAAAATATCTCACAAAATTACACTGTTAAATGTTTTATTCAGAATTAAGTTACAAAAAAATATTAACAACAACAACAACTTTAACAGTATCAAGAGTGACCACAGCGTGCCCCCTTAAATGCAGAGTGACCACAGTGTGCCCCCTTTCAACGCAGAGTGCCCACAGCATGCCCCCTTTCAATGCAGAATTCACAACAGCGTGCCCCCTTTCAATGCAGAGTGACCACAGCGTGCCCCCTTTCAATGCAGAGTGACCACAGCATGCCCCATTTCAATGCAGAGTGCCCACAGCTTGCCCCCTTTCAATGAAGAGTGACCACATCGTGCCCCCTTTCAATACAGAGTGCCCACAGCGTGCCCCTTCAATGCAGAGTGACCACAGCGTGCCCCCTTTCAATGCTGAGTGACCACAGTGTGCCCCCTTTCAATGCAGAGTGACCACAGTGTGCCCCCTTTCAATGCAGAGTGACCACAGCATGCCCCCTTTCAATGCAGAGTGCCCACAGCATGCCCCCTTAAATGCAGAGTGACCACAGTGTGCCCCCTTTAAATGAAGAGTGACCACAGCATGCCCCTTTCAATGCAGAGTGCCCACAGTGTGCCCCTTTAAATGCAGAGTGACCACAGAGTGCCCCCTTACAATGCAGAGTGCCCACAGCGTGCCCCCTTAAATGCAGAGTGACAAGAGTGTGTCCCCTTTCAATGCAGAGTGACCACAGTGTGCCCCCTTTAAATGCAGAGTGACCACAGCATGCCCCTTTCAATGCAGAGTGCCCACAGTGTGCCCCTTTAAATGCAGAGTGACCACAGAGTGCCCCCTTACAATGCAGAGTGCCCACAGCGTGCCCCCTTAAATGCAGAGTGACAAGAGTGTGTCCCCTTTCAATGCAGAGTGACCACAGCGTGCCCCCTTTCAATGCAGTGCCCACAGCACGCCCCTTAAATGCAGAGTGACCACAGTGTGCCCCCTTTCAATGCAGAATGCCCACAGCATGCCCCCTTAAATGCAGAGTGGCCACAGTGTGCCCCCTTTCAATGGAGAGTGCCCACAGTGTGCCCCCTTCAATGCAGAGAGATCACAGTGTGCCTCCTTTCAACGCAGAGTGCCCACAGCGTGCCCCCTTAAATGCAGAGTGACCACAGCGTGTCCCCTTTCATTGCAGAGTGACCACAACGTGCCCCCCTTTCAATGCAGAGTGCCCACCGCATGCCCTCTTAAATGCAGAGTGACCACAGCGTGCAGAGAGACCAGAGTGCACTTACCTGATGCAGCAGCGGCTTCTCCTCAATCCTCCGCGTTTCCCTCCTCCTCCTCCTTGGCCAATGGCAATTGTTCGCCTTTCGGCCAATCAGGAAACGGGTCTCGGACCCGCTTCCTGATTGGCCAGGAGGAGGATCAGGAGGAGGATCCGTGTGACAATAGCGAATATTCATTCGCTATTGTCACACAATGGGTGGGCTTAGGGCACACTGCTCTGCGCCCCGGTTCCAACTTTTTCTGAAGAAGAATGCAGTCTACGCTGTGAATGGCGGCGGAAGGCACTAATACATTCCCCATACAGCACAGCCCTTACTCGCCATCCTCATCATTCCACTCGCAAAATGCGAGCAGGCGAGTGGAATTTTTGAGGGCTGAATAGCATACAGAGACATTGTAGGCAACTGAGCACTTCCAGCCTTGTGGCAACAGTCTGTGGAAGGCTGTGACTGAGCCCCTGTGCATAAAGTCAGGTCCATAAAGACATGGTTTGGAATAAAGAAACTCATGTGGCCTGCACAAAACACTGATCTAAATCTTACTGAAATATATAGGGATAAATTAATTCTACAACCTTACTCTTTTTGTGAAAAGCCTTTCCAGAATAGTACACACAAAAACAAGAAATGGCGCCTCCCAGTGGGGTAATTGAAAAAGTAAAATTCTTACATACAATAAATAGATACAGCTGCCATGAGTTTTTTTGGAAACTCCAAAAAAAAAATATAAAAAGAAAAAAATTTGAGGCGTCGTAATAAAATGTGCTAAGTGCTAAATAAATAAATAATGATATATAAATATTAAAAAAAAAGTCCAATTAATTTATAAAGCGCAAAAGTTCATCCTGTGAAAGTATTGCACCACAACAGTGACAAGGTGCTTTGCAAATACTCTTGCTAATAAAGTGCTTGTGCTTTTGTTTTCCTTCACCCGTTAGTGTGAGGGTAACTCACCAGAAAGCTGAGGGCCTCCAGGACCCAGCTTGCTCTATAGCTATCAGATAGCCTCTTACATGGATGATGTACTTTTGATTACTGGCCCCCCTGGGCTCACCAGAAATCATAATAAGCTTGTCCACCAGTCAAAATTGGTTAAGCCATATCCCCAAAAAAATTAAGAACATATGATTGCACAATATCGTTTGATGTTTATTGACAACAATCTTAAACAATAATAGAACACTCACATTTAAAAGTGCCACTATCGGCACATTTGACCAGCCAAAGAAATGTGTCTGAACGCTGCTCGATTACAGCGTGCGTTCCAAGGTGTGTTCCAATCAGGGAGCGGAAATGAAGAACCACAAGTGATAGCCTCTGGACCAACCTCAATGCATTTCGTGATAACGAAAATGTGCCGATAGTGGCACTTTTAAATGTGAGTGTTCTATTATTGTTTAGGATTGTTGTCAATAAACATCAAACGATATTGCGCAATCATATGATCTTATTTTTTTTTTAATTGAACTTCTTTTAATATTTATATATAATTTTTTATTTATTTATTTAGCACTTAGAACATTTTATTACAGCACCTCAAATTGTTTTCTTTCGTTCCAGAATAGCAGAGGCTGTTATATCTGTAAATGGTAGGTAAATCAACTCCAAATGTTTGGATTGGAATGTCTAACAAGCTCATATAAAGTATGATGGTCATCAGGGGAGGGCTGGCAGTCTTAGGCCTGGGGGCAAGTCCAGTCAAGTGGCCCATTGAACCACTGAATCAGCTCACTCTCCATGCCCACCTGGTTTTATAATGGATATTGATGTTATGAAGCAAGACAAATATGATACAATGTGGTAACATCATTTAATGTTAATAGAAACAAAGAAGGTTTAACAAAAAAAAATGCATCGATGCAGCCTTGCCAGTGCCAATCAGTGCAGACTCATCAGTGCACATCAACGCAGCATCACCAGTACCCATCAGCTTAGCCTCATCAGTGCCCATCAATGCCCATCAAAGCAGCCGCACCAGAGTCCATACTGACATATCTAAAGGAAAAAATATAATTTAAACTTGCTCGCGGCTGCAATGTATTGTCGGCTCCCGGCAATACAGATAAAAAAATGAGTGTAGCCCTCATTTTAAGGCTTATATGCCATTTATTGCCATAAAAAGAAAATGAGTGTACAAAAAAAATAAACACAAAAGACAGTTTTTGACAAGTCTTTTATTCAAAAATAAAAAAATAGTGTCCCTCGATGTATATCCATTGTCAATCACGACGCTCACCGCACCCAAAAAATAGAAAAAATTCAAAGATGCTTCACCTCTTCAGAGGCTACTCTTGAGCTTTGACAACTCTTTTTTCTTTAGGCAAGGGGCGAGGCCACCCGGTTCCATCACCCGGAGGGACCACCCCGTCTGAAATCACGTGACACCAGAAGGGGGCGGTGCCACTGGGTGTTGTAAATGGGTGGCCCTGCCCCTTGCCTATAAATGGATTTACATCAGGGGACACTATTTTTTTTTTTTTTGAATAAAGGATTTTTCCAAAACTGTCTTTTGTGTTTATTTTTTTGTACACTTTTTTGGTGAATGGGTAGGGGTATGATGTACCCAATATCCATTCACATGGGGGGGCGGGATCTGGGGGTCCCTTGTTAAAGGGCGCTTCCAGATTCCGATAAGCCCCCCACCCGCAGACCCCCACAACCACAGCCCAGGGTTGTTGGAAAGAGGCCCTTGTCCCCATCAACATGGGGACAAGATGCTTTGGGGGCACTCTAAAGCACCCTCCCCATGTTTAGGGCAAGCGGCCTGGTATGGTTTAGGAGGGGGGGCACTCGCTCGCCCCCCCCCATCCTGGCCTGCCAGGCTGCATGCTCGGATAAGGGTCTGGTTTGGATTTTGGGGGGACCCAACGCCATTTTTTCTTTACATTTTGGCATGGAGTTCCCCTTAAAATATGTATCAGACACGAAGAGCCTGGTATAGATTTTGGGGGGACTCCATGACGTTTTTTTTTTTTATTCTGTCATAGGGTTCCCTTTAACCATTTAAATACAGGGCACTTTCACCCTCTTCCTGCCTAGACCAATTTTTAGCTTTCAGCGCTCATTGGCATCTATGGGAAATATTGGTCACCTTAGCATGGCACTGCTCCCCGTCTTTAACATTGGCGTCTATGGCAAATATTGGTCAGCTTGACATGGCACTACTCACGAACTATAAGTGACAGGAACATAAAACTTGGGGAGCACTGAGAGGGGACCCAGGACTACAACATACCTATACATTTTAAAAGTGGGGTATAACCTGAACACTACACTGGCTGCTTTAAACTAACTCAACACACTATCCAATAACTACTTGCCTAAGCTCTATTATCACACACTATACATGGCTGGCGTGTAAGAAGCAGCTTTATATAATGTGGGGCATGGACTTAGCCCCTGAGCCATGATTGGCTAAAGGCACCCTGCCTTTGGCCAATCATGGCTCTGACAGGACATTGCGCTGTGATTGGCCAAAGCATACAGGTCAGGTGCATGCTTTGGCCAATCACAAGCACTTAATGCACTGCAATCCTGCAATGCATTATGGGGTGCTCATTGGCGGGTGAACTTGACCGGCGAACACACAAACACCCGATGTTCGAGTCAAACTTACGTTCAAATCGAAAATCCAGGCGATCCCTAGTGTAGAATATCAGTTTAGTGTGACTCTAGTGATAGTTCAGTGTAAGTGTAGTGTAATCATTAATTTTTACTTTAGTGTCAGTTTTGTGAGTATAGTGTGACTATTCATTTTTACTTTAGTGTCTGTTTAATTTTTTAGGGCAGATTTCCTGCAGTATATATTAGTGCATTACTGCACGTTTAACGCAGTATATACCTGTGTGTTACTGCACATTTAGCGCAATATACATTCGTACGTTACTGCACGTTTAATGCAGGGTATATCCGTGTGTTATGCACATTTAACGCAGCAAATATGATTGTGTTACTGTACGTTTAACGCAGTATATATCCTTGTGTTACTGCATGTTTGACCCAGTATATATCAGTGCGTTTCTGTACGTTTAACGCAGCATATATCAGTGTATTACTGCACATTTAACTCAGTATATATTCATGCATTAATGGACGTTTAACGCAGTATATATCCGTACTTTGCTGTAGGTTTAACGCAGTATATACAGTATCTCACAAAAGTGAGTACAGCCCTCACATTTTTGTAAATATTTTATTATATCTTTTCATATGACAACACTGAAGAAATTACACTTTGCTACAATGTAAAGTAGTGAGTGTACAGCTTGTATAACAGTGGAAATTTGCTGCCCCCTCAAAATAACTCAACACACAAACATTGATGTCTAAACCGCTGCCAACAAACGCGAGTACACCCCTAAGTAAGAATGTCCAAATTGGGCCCAAAGAGCCAATATTTTGTGTGGCCACCATTATTTTCCAGCACTGCCTTAACCCTCTTGGGCAAGAAGTTCACCAGAGCTTCACAAGTTGCCACTGGAGTCCTTTTAAACTCCTCCATGACAACATCACAGAGCAGGTGGATGTTAAAGAACTTCCACTCCTCCACCTTCCATTTGAGGACCTTCCATTTGAGGATGCCCCATAGATGCTCGATAGGGTTTAGGTCTGGAGACATGCTTGGCCAATCCATCACCTTTATCCTCAGCTTCTTTAGCAAGGCAGTGGTCCTCTTAGGCTGGCCATACATGATACAATTTTCTTTCAGTTTTCTGTCAGATTTTCTTGAAATTTACCTTCAAGTATGTAGTACGAAAGCCTGCCTAATTGGATACAAGTGAATGTGTTGTTTAGCTTTGACCTCACATTATGTGGTTTGTGGTAGATCTGACAAAAGTTGGACATGTATGGCCAGCCTTAGAGGTGTGTTTGGGGTCATTATCATGTTAGAATATTGCCCTGTGGCCCAGTCTCCAAAGGGAGGGGATCATGTGTGTGTGTGTGTTTTTAATTGTGGTATATTTAGTACTGGCTGGGTAAGTGCAGTGCAGTGTTAAAAAAATGCAAGGCCCAAGAATTGTTCCTCTCTCCCACAGTCTGATGCCATCAGTTAACCTGTGTTCAGAGCATGCATCACCCACTGTCTAAAAGAGAGACAGTTACCAAACTCACACATCAAAAATCATCTAAAAATTGTGTTTTGTTCTGCAAAGGCTGGCATAGTATCACTTACTTTGCAGGCCCTGGTGGTGTCTGCGGCTGCAGAGATACCATTCCCGACATCAGGCAGAAGGGGTCTCCTCCAGCTTCCCCCCTTCCCAGTCACCTGCCCCCCTTAATTTCCGCCCCCCTGAGCTAAAGAGGAGGCTGGATGACCGTGGAGCCGGCCGCAGTGAGCTGTGCTGGCCTCAGCCATGGAATCGATAGCATAGAGGCCGGCGGCAAGTGAGCAAGGCCTGTCCAAGAAGCTGCCTTGGGAGCCGGAAGGGACCCAAAATTACATGTGGCCCCGGCCCTCCGGGCAGATACTGGTCTGCCCTATGGCCAGTCCGGGCTTGAATATATGTTCATATATATATATATATATATATATACATATCTATCTATCTATCTATCTATCTATCTATCTATCTATCTATCTATCTATCTATCTATCTATCTATCTATCTATCTATCTATCTATCTATCTATCTATCTATCTATCTATCTATATATATATATATATATATATATATATATATATATATATACACACACATACATGTACAATGGGTATAAAAAGTCTACACTCAAAAAAAGAGTTCTGGCGCTACTCCAAAAAGTGATCTCCTGAAATGTGTGAAAAGTGCACACATGTACAAATTGTCCATAAAAACACTGTTCGCCCAATCCTATACGTTGGATAGCTTATAAATGTAATAAAGAAAAAATTGAAGGATGGCGCTCAAGTGTATTAATTGCTGATATTTAACCCCAAAAGAGACATAGGTATGCTGTCCAATAAAAGTTTATTGTATAAATCCACAATGAAGAAGCAGTGTATATGTTAAAATCAAATAATATAAATCCTCCTACCAATCCATAAAGCCTCTGGGTGTCACCGCTGCCTCAGCAAGAATCCTTGATGTCAGTCCCAAAGGAGGGAGGAGGCTGGTAGCTGGAGAGAAAAAAGCAGCGTAGGTGGATAGACAAGAGGAGCGGATCCCAGCAGGGATGGGGGCTCAAACGGTCCGATGTGCGGCCGCTATCTGGACCGGAGCCCACGCTGTGCTTCCCCAGTGCTCGCTGTGAGTGCCGAGAGGTCGCACGCTGATGACGTCACCGCTGTCAGCCGGATACCCATACGAAACCGGCAAAGGGATCAGCTGGAGGCCGGGGGAGGTGGAGGACGGAGTTCACTTGCTTCTGCAGAGCTACCCGATTGCCACAACGACATGTTTCGCTACATAAGTAGCTTTTTCAAGTGAACAAGGGACACTGTACAGAAAAATGCCTGTTAGCGCTGTCTTGACGCCAGCTGAATGCCGGCCAACGCTCCCTGGCACTTGAAGATACTGTTCTGCTGAACTGTGCTGGAACTTCGACTTTAATACTTAGGTTAATTTAGAAGATCCAGGACTGTAGGACATTTGACTCCTGACACTCTGTTTAGCTCAAAGGTCCAGTGAACAGCTTCCTCCAGCCCTTTACTGACTGAGGTAGCTCCTTGTAACTGCTTGTGCTGCTGCAACCCTTAACACTGTACACTTAACCCTTCAGGGCCCAGCCGCTGGCACCCCTCTACACTTCAGGGTCCTCTCGTTAGGCACCCCCTCTGACACTTCAGGGTCCTCTCGCTAGGCACCCCCTCTGACACCTCAGGGTCCTCTCGCTAGGCACCCCCTCTGACACTTCCCGGTCCTCTCACTAGGCACCCCCCTTGACACTAGCTGGCTCCCGGATCCCTGGGACCTTCACCGGAATGGTCCCCTCTACGTTTCAGGCAGACCCTCAGGGGCAATTCACAGTACTTACGAACTTGGCATGCTTTCCTGGAACTGAATCCCTCTATCTCCACTGGTCCTCGGCACACCGGATCCTCTCTGCAGCTCAACTCAGCTCTCTCTCTGGACTCTCAGGCAGCCACCCGAGACACCTGATCCTTCTGGCAGGAGGAGAGACAGCCGTATCCTTCCTCCTGGGACTCTGCTTCCCACCAAAGATGCTGCGTCATGTGTTCCCCTCAAACTTATACCCACTCCCAGAATCCTCTGTGGCAGAATCTGCCTTCTGGGGTAGATACAGGCCTGAATGAGCCCCTGATTGGGTTTCCTCCACTGCCCAATGAAAATCCTCTCATGGAGCCAGTGGGGAGACTCCCCTCTCAGCAGCCACACCTGGGAGACATGACAGCCCAGCTGAAAATCATGGCCCTGCTGTTAAGCAGCCAAGGCCCACTATGCTTTTACCTAGCACCTACCATGTAGGCTGCTACATCTACAATAAACCAAAACCAATGAAAACAGCACATACAAATCCAAAAATTACAAATTTGTGAAGTGGTAAACATGGGACCATAATGAGCTTGGTCCATCAGGTGCAGGATACTGCCAATGTGATGTTGGTGGAGGTGAAGGTGGTGGAGCAGGGGCTGGATATTCTGAAATGCAGGTCTTGCTAGTAATATCACCTCTTACCCCTTTATTCAGTACCTGTAACAACAGGCACTCCGCCATTTGTCTTTGCTCTGCAGACATTTTGCGCAATTTATTTGCAGTTAGTATTCCGAATGCATCCAACTCATTCCAGAATTATGCTAGAACTCCCGAAGAAGAACTAACATTAGCAGCGCTAATAAAATAGGTGAGTTTTAAATATGTAAGTATAGAGTCTATATAGTAGTCCATGCACAGGACTATATTAGTCCATATCTTGAGACAACACCAGATAGAATCAATACAGTGGTGGAAACACACAGGCAGACCAAGATATAGAGCCGTCACCACACTTTGTGGAATCCTCTCCCCTTAAGAAATGCACTCACCATATAGCCATAAATCTCATAATCACAGGCAACTGGCACAGATCTCCTGGTAATTCCCCTCCACACGGATAGATATAGTAGGGATCACAGATCCTCAATCACCAGACAATCGACCATAAAATCCTCACCGGATGAGTATAGGTGAGCAGGGACCACATTCATGCAAAAAGGGGGAAGGACAGCTCATAGTGTAACTTGTACAAACTTTTATTGAACCATACATACCCGCCTTAATGCAATGCACTTACATAATACAGCAGAAAAATTGCATTAAAAGCATCCACAAATTGATTGACAGCGGGACTTTAAATCCCGCGGTATCTCGCTGATGAAGAGGCGGAGATGGACAGTCTGAAGCTGTGACGTGAGAGGGCGTGACCACATGGCAAGTGTCAAGTGTGCCTTGACTGAAAAAAGGTTGAGAATCACTGGTCTGGATTATATGAGGTCTATAAGCCCCTGAATGATATTCATTCAGCAGATGGTACCATACACAATACAATATACAGTACAATATCTTTCAATTGCCTGAATATATTATCATTTACCTTCAATTTTTTTTTGTAAATGTTAGTAGCGTTGCAGCACTTTCTGTACATCACAGCGATATGCCCTTTACAGGATTAGGGCACCTAATTTCTCACCATTTATTGGATATTATATATTTTTTTTTGATCTGTGCACCCACTTTTGTTTTTGTTGGTCACGTTTTCTGCATTTATTATTGTATGCCATCACTTGTTTTGAGATCAGTGATTCTTCATTTTTACATGCATTTCAGGTCCTTTGTGCATGTTTGCTATTTTGTGCACTAATATATTCATCATATTGCTTTTGCATCATTTATCAGTTTATTGCATATATTCACGAATTAGCGCCGATTTTTGATTGTCTACATTCAACAAAATATATCAGCTATTTGTGACAGAAAAGGAGATAATTTGTATGAACCATTATATCCAACAAAATTAGGCTAGTACAAAACAGGTTCTATAATTCATGATCAAGTAATAGTTTAGGACTTACAAATAGCCACATATTGATCAAAACTCCTGGCTATTGGTAAACAAATAATTACTTGATTTTAATCCAAAAAATATATATATTACTGCATCATAAATGCAAGGATTCCTATGGCATCATCTTGTTTGATAAAATGTACTAGGATTAGGTGTAGCATGACCATAAAGGAAGACATGTCCACTATCAACGGGTAGGTCAGCAAAAAGGACATGGGGGTGTGGAATTGATTATCCAAGATGACCAGGACAAATATAGTCATACAGTATGTTTGCAAACTATCTATAGGTTTCTAAAACATTAATGTACATTCATAAGAAAGTCCATCCATAAGGCTATATCAAATTCAAGCATTTATAAAAAAAATTAAAAATAAATAAAAAGCCTGCTTTAAACATAGTCAATAATATCATCAGGATTTGTGCTGGATTTTATTTTTTTCTGACCTCTGATGGGGAAAAAAAATTATGTGGAGTTGTAATTATCTTCTCAATTAAATCTAGACCATTTTTTTCCATAAATCTAGACCATTTCTCACACAGGCATAGGATTCCATTAAAAAAAAAAAAATATTCAATGAATGAGAAAAGGATGTGTGTGCAGTTTCTTTTCCATGTTCGATTAATGATGCACAGTGGAATTCTGAAGAATATTGCTGTATATTAATTAATCTTGTAACCTTAATTAATTCCCTGAGTACCAGGCAGGCTCAATCTGAGTTCATATTCCATTCTTCTTAATTAGTTTGTCAATTATTTTGACACAGTTTCATAAATACTGACACAAATGTGCATTTATATATATAAAACATACTTTTTGCAAATGAAATTGGGACTCTACCAAAAAAGGTTTTTATTGGATAGGGTGAAAAAGAGTTATGGGCCATACACACTATAAGATTTTTTGAAGACTTTTTCCTTTAGACTTACCAAAACCATATAATATGAGGTCAAACCTAAACACTTTCAATTTGTATGCAATCTGGCAGGCCCTTGCACTACATGGAAAAGGTAAATCTGAAGGAAATCTAACCACAAAAGTTGGATAGTGTGTATCCAGCTTAAGAAGCGCTTTTAAAATAGTTATTTGAAATAGTTACTGAAAAGAAGAAATAATATTGGCCAGTCTGATGATGTACATTTTTAAGTAATATTAACACCAAAAAGAAACATTTATAAGATTGCAGCCTACCCATTCTTAAGCCTGGCCATGCATACATCGAAATTCGGTTGTTTCAGCAGGGGCCAGCCAAATTTCGATCCTCATATGGGCAGGCTGATCAACTTGGGTACAACCAGCCTTTCAGATTTTTTTCTACATGTGATTACTGCCAGCAGCTATAGTTGCTAGCAGCAATCATTGTATTCTGCCGGCCGGGAAGGCTCCCCGCGCTCCCCACGCTCCCTCCCCCACCTTCATTAGCAGAATACAATAGCGCTGTGGGAGGCATCGAGCAATTATCTTTCCTTCCATCTGTGGTGGAAGGAAATAAAACTGATTTCTTTCCTTGGATGTGGTGACTGCATTTCTTTTTTAAACATTTTTTTCTTTTTTTCACCTATTGACCCAGCCATTAATCCTGCTATTGTTCTACTTCTGTTTTCAGACCAATCTGTCCAGCAAAATCAGCAGTTAGGGGTTCGAGACAAACGATTTAACACTGACAGGTGTGTGAACTACAATAGTTAGCTTTTATTCATTAATGTAAAACCTTTTTCCAAAAGGAAAATGGCTTAAAAATAATTGCTGAAATGTGGTTTTAATTTGTTAGTTCATCTAAATTTGCTAGTGATCTAACACCACCCGGATTGACGGTTCTGCTGTCAGTAGATTTCTCTGTTGCTCATTTCAGTTTTGAGTGGAGATACCCTAAGACAAGAAGTATGTTACTGGCTGGATCACCAGGTGAAAATAAAAGTAAAAAAGCCTAAAAAAAGAAAATGAATACAGCCACCACACTTAAAGATTGATAGGCTGCAATATACATAAATATCTTTGTTTTGCTTTAAGCTGATGTTTGACACACACAGTACAAAGATAATGATATAGGGGTATAATATAAGCTCTAGCTATATGTACACACAATATGTATATATATATATATATATATATATATATATATATATATATATATATATATATATATATAATAGGGCTTTTTTTTCAGCGGGAACGTGGGGGATTGAAGTATCGGCACCTTCAGCCTTGATTGTGTGTGCTGAGGGGGTGTGAAAAGGGTGCTGAGGTGTGCTGGAGGGGACTATTGATGCTGCCTGGTGGTGAATCTATTTTTGCTGGAGGGAACCTATTTTTGTGGGGGTGGGTGGGTCTATTGTTGCTGGGGGAAATTATTTTTGAAAGGGATCTACTGTTGAGGGACGAGTCTATTGCTGCTGGCTGTTTGGAGTCTATTGTTGCTGGGGGTGCATATTGCTGCGGGGGGGGGTCTATTGTTGCTGACTACAGGGGATCTATTTTACATCCTTTCTTGTTATCATTAACAAATTCTATACAAATTATTTAGCACCACAAAATGATACTTGGTTCTGAATTCTCTAAAGGGGGCAGTACTGGGAGGGGGGTAGGGGGTGGAACCAAGGAATGGTGCTCAGAAGTGGGTAGGGGGGCGGAGGCAAGATGTGAATCAAAATGGAAGAGTTCCTGCACCTATTCTCTATTCTCTGAGAAAAAGAAACCTGTGTATGTATGTATATATATATTTACCTTAAACTATCATCCCCACTTTCTACTCATTATTCAGATACCTACAAGCAGCAGCTCCCTCTGTTCTCCAGTAGTCTGGTCCTTTTTGGCTGCCTCCTGGTTATATCCACAGTGTTGGGCAAGGCTTGAGTATGGAAGGAACATCAAATGGCTACCTGAGCAGACGATCTTTGCTTCTGCCTAACGCAGATGAGGTCTCTTGCTGACTTTGGCTATCAGAGATATGATGATTCTAGCTTGTAAAGCTGCCCAAAAGTCAAGCCATGTTAAACTTCAGTTGCAGTTGTTTTAGCCTCACCATTTTAAAGCTTTTAGTAGTAAAAATAATGATTGATATTGTAAGTTTAACATAGCAAAATTAAATCTTTACATGTATCGATTTGTACATGGTATCTGTAACACAACAAGTTGGTAAATAGCAAACGTATTACGACTTATTTCATTTTTAGAAGTTAAAACCCATTTTGAGTTTGATAAAAAAAAAAAAAAAAACTAGCCATAAAAATGTTAAAAAAATGCTGCTCTCTGTGCAATATTCACCCTATTTTAAGCCCTGTCCCTCTCAGAAAGTGGACTCCATCACTAGATGGCACTCTTCCTCCCGATTGAATGATGCCATGCACAATTCAGCCTATTTTCAGTGGGCCAAATCATGAAGGGCTCGCTCCCAGGAGGTATGTCATCCAGCCATCCTGTGTTCACAGAACCCTGCACATTTAGTACCCACCCACTACCGAGGACAGATGCGGATGAAGAAGGGCCTATGACATCATGGGACCAGACTAAAGATCCATGTAAAAAAGGGTATTCATGTTTTTTTTTTTTTTTTTTTTAATGAAAAGTGTGCAGGGGTATGGTAGGACTGAATTGGATGTGGTGAAGGCCACTGTAGCTAGACCTTAACTGTCTTCAGCACATAAATAAAACTCTTTATAACCTTTAATTTGTCATTTTGCAACCTCCAAACCTTCTCTTCATAGACAGTTTCACATCTTTATTTTTTAAACTATAAATCAATGGATTGAGCATAGGGACAATAGCTGTGTTAAACAAAGAAAACATTTTTTTGAAATCCAAGCTGCTGATTGAGCTTGGTGTAAGATACTGATTGACCAAGGTTGTATAGAGCAGAACTACGACCGTCAGATGTGAGGAACATGTGTAGAAGGCTTTACGCCGGCCAGAATTAAAGCGGATTTTCAATATGGTAACAATTATGAAATAATAAGGGATGAAAGTCAAAACAAATGGAGCAATGGTCATCAGGAAAAGGCCTTGGACGAAGCACATTCTTTCCAACACCGAGATATCACTGCAGATCAGTTTCATTATTGGCACAATGTCACAGAAAAAGTGGTTGATTTCATTGGAAGAGTAGCAGGTAAAACTACCCATTATTGCTACAAGAG
Organism: Pelophylax lessonae; assembly: GCF_965119305.1. NCBI lineage: Eukaryota > Metazoa > Chordata > Amphibia > Anura > Ranidae > Pelophylax > Pelophylax lessonae. Next base: position 28,773 of record NW_028119642.1, read on the forward strand.
AAACAGTTTGGATAAAACCCAATAACCAGCAAAATGAAGCTAAAATTATGCAAGTCCTACGATTCATGACCTTATGGTAATTCAAGGGGTTACAGATGGCCACATATCTGTCAAAACTCATTGCTGTTAAAATGAACAGCTCATGACCTGCCAGTGACCCAAACATATATGTCTGAAACATACATTCAACGAAAGGAACTTTTTTATCTCCTGTAAGGAAACTTAGGAGTATTTTTTGCAGAGTGACGGTGGAGCATGAGATGTCTACAACAGACAAGTTGGCCACAAAAAAATACATGGGCGTGTGAAGATGATGGTCCAGGCCGATGAGAAGAAGGATGGTTAGGTTGCCTCCAAGAGTGATTAAATAAATTAAAATAACCAGTAAGAATATCGGCACTTGAAGTTCTGGTTTTTCTGAGATACCAATGACAATAAAATATGAAATGATTGTATGATTAGAATTCATTTATACGTGTTCTGAAAAATGCAAAAGAAAAACTTTGTAGCATTACAGAATTTACCTTAAAAGTTAAAGAAATAAACACACACATATAATCCAAACCATAAACAAAAAAATGTTCATCTTCCCAAGAGATCTTTTACAGGTTTTAAAGATGTATACATGGCTGATATTGTAAATCCACAATAGCTAGTTGGTTTAACAAACATTCATAATTTGCAAACAGATCTAAATACATTGCTCAAAAAAAATGAAAGAAACACTTTTTTTTTTTTTCGTTCAAATAGTTTTTATTGCATTTTGTCAAACAAACAGGGTAACAGAAAGAAAAGAAGGAAAGAATGCAGGCATAATACATAACTATGCATTCAAAAACGAAGAAACAATTCCTTTAACAGCATCAGCAAGAGTCACTACCAATACTTTTCATATCACATTCCAGGCAGTGAACCAGGATTCAAACACCTATAGTGCCATCTAGTGGTATAACCTAGTATTGTCTACAGATTATTTAGTCATGGGGCAAGATACAAAGAGTACCATTGTTTCCATGGACTCCACCAAAGTAGCTCTCTTTGATACCGCTTGTGGGAAGGAGCCATTAGTAGTTCAAATGTTTTATGCGTTTGGGTAGTGTGTATCACCTCAAAGAGGGATGGTGATTGTGTATCTTTCCAACGTCTAGTGATGTTGATTTTAGTAGCGAGTAGTATGTTAATCACTATTTTACGGAATATTAGCGGGATTTGGTCAATTGACAGGTGGAGCAGAGCTAAGGCAGGGGATGGTAATATTGGAATCTTAACAGTTTTGGAAATCAGTGCAAACACTTCCTCCCGCAAGGATGGGAGGGCACGTCCACATGATGTGTTTAAGAGTGCCTTGTGCTCCGCAACCTCTCCAACAAGTGGACGGGCTGAAAGGGCAAATTTTGCGATCACGCATGGCGTGATATACCACCTGAGGGATAATTTGAGGTGAAGTTCTCTCAGAGATGCACTCAACATGGCCTTATAGCTTGATACTAATGCCTTTTTCCACTGGGACGGGGAAAAGGTTCCCCCCAGATCTTGTTCCTATTTCGTGATAGGGCGGGTTTTGGTAAACGTGTCTTTTTCACCTAGCAGGGGGTAAAAAAGCGATATGCCTTTAGCTGTTAGTTGGGGCGCGGTTAGATAATGCCAGGCTCCCACAAGGATTTTAGCTCATAGTTGCGGGTTACAGGAGGTGATTTGACTATAATTGAACCATTCCTTGTGGTCCAGGTGCAGTTTACCCTGCAAGTGTTAGGAAGGGTTTCAGGGTGTCACCTCTATATAAATTGTTCAAGCAGATAGGGGGAGATCGATGCCATGCAGTCAGGTCAATGTCAGGGACTACCTGAAGAATACCTGTGATCGGTAAGACAATGTTAGTAATCGGTATGTTCTTCCATTTGGTGTGCGTCAGGTGAAGCCATGCCAATACCGATGCTTTTACAGTCGGTGATACGTAGTTGGGGAAATGTACACCTTGCTTTCTACTACATAACCAGGTGCGTAGGTCGAAGCGTGAGGTCTCGGCCTGCTCCATTATTCCCCAAATTTTGTCAGGGGACGGTTGGAACAATGTTCGCAATTGCGATAGCAGAGTAGCCAAATAGTAGTCCATCAGGTTCAGCATGGATGCACCTCCCACAGCAGTAGATTTCATCAGTATACTCCTTGCACATCTGGCATGTTTGCCCTGCCAGAGGTATCTGGAGACCATGCTTTGGAGTGAATTAATATATGATTTGGGAATGGAGATTGGTAGGGATCTGTATAAGTAAAGCAGCTTAGGCAGGGTACACATCTTAAAGGCCGCCAACCTCCCAAACCTAATAAGTTCAAACCTGGAGAGAGACTGGAGTTCAGCGGACATTTGGGACTTAAAGGGGGCATAATTGGCCTGGAATAAGTTGGTAGTGGTTCTAGTAAGCTTAATCCCTAAATAGGTCACACCAGAGTCCGACCATTTATACGGGAATGAGCGCTCGAGAAGGTTTCTGGTAGTGCCATCTACCCCAAGATCTAGATTTATTTTCGTTAACTTTGTACAGAGATATATCTCTGAAGTCCGTGAGAATTTGTTTAATACACGGTAGGGAAGTGGCTGGATTCGATATCATGAGGATGACATCGTCTGCAAAGAGACTGATGCGATGTTCTTGGGAGCCTACGGAGATCCTAGTGAGTTTGGGGTCTGACCTAATCTTTTGAGCTAGGGGTTCTATAGCTAGGTTAAAGATGAGAGGAGACAGCGGACAGCCCTGTCTCGTCCCATTCGTGATTGAGAATGGTGTTGAAAGTGTGTTGTCCACTAGAACCTGGGCAGAGGGGTTGGGGTATAAGGCCATTATTGCAGAATGCATTCTGCCTACTATGCCGAAGCGCCTGAGCACCTCACGCAAGTATCCCCAGTGTACCCTGTCAAACGCCTTCTCTGCATCCAAAGAGAGGAGCAGAGAAGGCATTCTAGAAGTCTGGGCGGCGTGTATGATGTTTTTGAGCCGTCTGATCGCATCAGCCGATTGTCTATCTTTAGTAAAGCCAGCTTGGTCTTTATGAATGAGCTGCGGCAGGTAAGTCATTAGTCTAGTGGCCACTGTCTTGGCATAGATTTTAACGTCCATATTTAACAGTGATATCAGGCGGAAATTTTGTGGGGTGTTACGATCTTTCCCCGGTTTAGGCAGTGTGATGATGGTTGCTTTAAGCATTTCTGAGGGAAATGAGGACGACGAAGCAGCCTCATTAAAAACCGAGCATAGGTGAGGGGCCAGAATGTCCTTGAGCTGCTTATAATATTCGTTAATCATACCATCAGGGCCAGGAGACTTCCCGGATGGTAGGGACATAATTGCGGATATTATTTCGTCTACCGTGAATGGGTCATTAAGGTGGGCCAATTGCGTGGGGAACAGGGTGGGGAGTGTGATGGAGTAAAGAGAGGCATTTATGAGCTCTGGAATGGGAGAAGAGGGTTGAGTCGCTTGGAGATTGTAAAGGGAATCATAGTAGCTGCTAAATGCATTTGCTATGTCCCTGGGGTCCTGAAGTGGAGCTTCCGTGGTCGGGTGATTAATGGAGGTAATCCTACTCTTAATGCGTTGGCCTTTTATTTTGGCGGCTAGCATTTTGCCCGCCTTGTTGCTGGTGGCGTAATATTTCGCTTTAGATTTTTGGAGGTTACGTTCATAAAAGCCTAACAAGTGAGCCCTAAGTTCCTGTCTAAGCGCAACGAGCTTCTGCTTAAGATCCACTGCAGGTGCGGACTGGTTCTTGGATTCTACCAAAAATCCAAAACCCAAAATCTCCCGCGTGAGCCTGTCAATATCCCTTGACCTTTGTTTGTTCATTCTATGTTGTAGCTGCATTAGTACACCCCTGCCAAATGCCTTGTGAGCATTCCAGAGGACCGCGGATCCCGATACCGACCCCACATTGGTTTGGAAGAACTCCGACACAGATCGGCTTAAGCTTTCAGCATTTTCTGGGGACATAAGGACATCAGCCCTTGCTCGCCACGGTTTGGACGTGTGGGTAGTGGGGGAAACATTAAAGGAAACTGTAATGGGAGCATGGTCTGACCAAGTGATAGGGACTATCTCAGAGTCCACGGTCCTCTGAAGAATTGCTCTGTCAGTCAAAAACACATCTATACGTGCATACGTGTTATGAACAGCAGAGTGGTGAGAAAACTCAATATCAGAGGGATGGTGGCACCACCACACATCAAACAGTTCATTCTTGTGGATAAAGCCCTGCAAGGACATCTGAAGTCTGGTAGATGTGGTGGAAGTGTCCAGAAGTCTATCGGGTGGTAAATTGAAATCCCCGCATAGTATCAAAGGGCCTTTCTGGGCAGCTCTGATAGTTTTAATAGTGCGGTTTAGAAACCGTAATTAACGGACATTAGGGGCATAAACGATGGCTATGGTCATGGTGAAACCATCTACGGTGCCAACCAAAATAAGGTACCTCCCGTTGGGGTCAGCAATGGAAGATATGAGGGTGAAGTCAATTGACTTATGGAGCGCTATCAAAACCCCCTTCCTCTTTTTGGGGCAGGAAGCTGTATAGATAGTAGGAAAGTCTTTGTGCGTACAGGCAGGTGCATGGGAATCCAAGAAATGAGTCTCCTGGAGGCAGACAATCTGCACCTTGTGATGCGTCGCCGTCCGCCACAGCGAGGCCCATTTGGCTGGGTGATTTAAGCCGTTAACGTTCATCGACAGAATTTTAACTGTCATTGAAGACTAAGGGCCTGCGTGTGGTGTAGCTACTCACAATTGCGAGGGTTTCAGGTTGTAGGTATTGGCGAGTAAGGAGGTTTGGAGGGTCTTGACACGACTGGCGTCCGGAAAGTTGCAGAAGACTTGAAGCGTTGCGTAGACTCTTGCATAGGTAGTATTCCTGATTAGCTTGCATACAACGTGCATCATGGGAATAAGGAAAGTGTCTGCTTGTGGGGAGAAGGGAGAACAAAGAACAAAACAGTCCAGCAAAGAACAACATAGACAAACAAAACGAAGTGGAGATCGTTGGCATAAGTAGCCGTCTCCTGGTGGGGGTAAAACAGTTAGTTAGCCAATCAGGCCGAGTGGCTCCATTGTGGCGGACAAGCATCCAATGTGTAGAAAGAGGAAGAATAGTAGATCAGAGAGGTTTACCGATATACAAGATCAGGTGTCTCTTGGATTGCGGTGGGGCACAGTGTGCCACTGCTGAGGTACTCTGCTCGGGGACTTTTTGGCTCCTGCCGGAGGTGCAACTTCGGGGATGATCCCCCACGATTGAAGCAAGGACAGGCCTCTCTGTAGGTTGGTTATGGAATGTGAGGCACCATTCCTTTCCACTAGTATCTTAGAGGGGTGTTTCCATTTATAGGGAAGGTTGTGATTATGGGGACCTTTGGTGATTGTGGACAGCTGTCTCCTCATATCCAGGGTGTGCTTGGATAGATCTGCAAATATCTGGATGGTAGAGTATGGGTCTGGAAGCTGGCCCAGCTGTCTAGATTTTTGTAAGATAAATTCTTTAACGTGGTAGAAGTGTACCCTTTGCAGGGTGTCTCGAGGAGTTTGCTGAGAGAGAAATGGGAGCTTTGGAACTCTGTAGATGCGATCAATAGTAAGATCAAGAGGGGTCGCCCCAGGGAGGAGTGTAGTGAATAGTTCCAGGGCGAATTTGTGTAGCTCTGCAGGCGGGACGGACTCAGGGATGCCCTGGATTTTTAAATTATTTCTCCTGGAGCGATCCTCCAGATCTGCGATTTTTGCTTTAAGCCACTGGCGTTCCATGATATTTTCCTCGTGCACCTCTACCAGGTCGTTAACTGTAGTGACCATATCAGACATGGAGGATTCCACATTGTGTACTCTATTACCCAGTGAGTGAATCTCAGTAGTAAATCTCTTTGCGAGCGTCATTATGTCAGACTGCAGGGAAGTGTGGAGAGTATACATCATGTCCTTAAGGGCAGTGTCCACGATTGGCTTTCCAAGTGTAGGGAAAGCTGCTATGGGAGAGGTCCCTAGGGAAACTGGCAGCAGAGAGGTGCCTATGCGGCCTGTGACCGAGGCCTGGTCCTGGGGATCCAGCCGGAGCTTGGATTTAGCAGGGCTGCTGTAGAAGGGGCTGGAGGGTTCAGGGGTATGAGGAGACACAGTACCTGTATTTGAGTGTTCCCCCAGAGGAAGATTGTCTGGCAGGTCTGAGTAGTGTGCCTGCTGCTGGGATGGCGGCGGGAAGAAGGCCGTGAGTTTTTTTGGCCCTTTGTCGCTTTTCCTCTTCCCCGTCATGTCTGCAGGTGCAGGGCACATTAGGGAAGCAATTGTGGGCTGGATGCCGGCCATAGCTGAGCGGATGTCGCTGGATTCTGCAAGCCTGGAGCCAGGGCGGAGGATCAGACGTCCATCTAGGTCCCGCGCTGGCCACGCCCGAAAGGAACACTTTTTAATCAGAGCACAGCATCAAGTCAATTAAACTTCTGGGATTTTGATCAGGTCAGTTAAGTAGTGGAGGGGGTTGTTAATCAGTTTCAGTTGCTGTGGTGGTAATGTAATAAACAACAGGTGCACTAGATGGGCAACAACGAGACAACCCCCAAACCAGGAATGGTTTTACAGGTGGAGGCCACTGAATTTTTTTTCCCTACTCATTTTTTTTTTTTTTTTACTGTTTTTCACTAGTTTTGCATTTGTCTAGGGTCAGTGTCGCTACTGATAGCATGAGGTGATACTTGGACCCTATAGAGGTTGCACAGGCAGTCCAACTCCTCCAGGATTGCACATCAATATGTGCCATTGCCAGAAGGTTTGTCGTGTCTCCCAGCAAGAACATGCTGGAGATTCTGGGAGACAGGAAGTTAATGTAGGAGAGCTGGATGGGTCCATAGAAGGTCCTTAACCCATCAGCAGGACTGGCATCTATTCCTTTGTGCGAGGAACAGGATGAGTACTGCCAGAACCCTACAAAATGACCTCCAGTAGGCCACTAGTGTGAATGTCTCTGACCAAACAATCAGAAACAGGCTTTATGAGGGTGGCCTAAAGGCTTGACGTCCTCTACTGGGTCCTGTGCTCACTGCCAGCCCCATGGAGCATGATTGGCATATGCAATTGAACACCAGAATTGGCAGGTCCACCACTTGCGCCCTGTGCTTTTCACAGATGAGAGCAGGTTCACCCTGAGCATGTGTGACACACATGAAAGGGTCTGGAGAAGCCGTGGATAATGTTATGCTGCCTGTAACATCATTCAGCAGGACCAGTTTGGTGGTGGATCAGTGATGGTCTGGGGAGGCATAATCATGGAGGGACACACAGACCTCTACAGGCTAGACAATGGCACCCTGACAGCCATTAGGAATCGGGATGAAATCCTTGGACCCATTGTCAAACCCAACACTGGTGCAGTGGGTCCTGGGTTTCTCCTGGTTCATGACAATGCCTAGCCTTATGTGGCAAGAGTATGCAACCAGTTCTTGGAGAATAAGGGAATTGATACCATTATATGGCCCCCATGCTCGCCTGACCTAAATTCAGTAGAACACCACCATTATGTTTCGGTCCATCCAATGCCACCAGGTTGCACCTCGGTCTGTTTAAGAGCTCAGTGATGCTCTGGTCCAGATTTGGGAGGAATTTCCCCTGGACACCATCCATTGTTTCATTAGGAGCATGCCCTGACATAGTCAGGCATGCATACAAGCACGTGGGGGACATGCAAACTACTGAGTACCGTTTTGAGTTGCTGCAATAAAATTTCAGCAAAATGGACCAGCCTGCTACATCATTTTTTCACTTTGATTTTCGGGGTGTCTTTGAATTCAGCCCTCTGTAGGTTGATCATTTTCATTTCCATCAAACGATGTGGCATTCTTTCCTTCCTAACTCATTACACAGTCCATATCAGTATAGTAGATATCCAGCATATTTTCCACATTGAGTTCTGATGTGTTTTCAAAGTGTTCCTTTAATTTTTTTGAGTAGTGTATATTTAGATTGATATGTTATATCACTATGTTGATATAATTCAGTAAGTATTTCTGTATTTTGGTGGCACAGGCAATAATGTCAATATCTCAATGGATGACCAACATTATTTGAGTAATTAGATATTTTTTCAATTTCTGTGAAAAAGTTGTGAAGAAGAACCCTGAGGGTTACCTGACAACTCAAATTGCCAGTTATCTGACAAAAATTATAACTATACCTAGTTTAGTTTGTACTTAAAGTGGAAGAAAAGGCTATCTAATCTTAAAATGTTTTCATGTGACATATGAATCCTTTTTTATGTTCATATTGACCATTTAGATTGAGCTTCTTCAGTAAATATTCAATATTTACTGTAATTAGTTTGTTTCTTCTAAATGAAAATTACGAATACCTGACCATATAAAACTCTTACACAAAATAAGCACATCTCGACAAACATTGCACGTGCTTAATCAAATGAAACCTCCAAGTTCTCATTTTTGTACACCAGTTTGGGTGTACATTAGGAATTTTTTCTTCTTTAGTGAATTTTGCCCAAAGGACAGTTTTGGAAATTAGCACATTAGTCAAACAATCTATTTAGCTCACAAGGCACACCTATTCTATGAAATAGGCTTAAAGGAGATGCACAGCCAAAGCTTGTTTGTTCTGCACTCCTGTGACCTGTTTTTAGCAGAGAGCGGTCTGAAGTCCGCTCTCAGATGACGTCACAGAAGTCGGCCCAGGCACCACATCATCATGACAATGGAAGTCGGGATCTGCCAGGTGCCTGGACTAACACCCGGATCTGCCTCTCAGCAAGCCATTGAGAGGCTGAGCCAGTGGCTCCTCGCCCCTCCACAGTTGAGTGCTCCAATGAGGGAGAAGGAGGCAGAGCAGAGAGCTGCTGACTGACAGTCAGAAGCTCTCTTCCGGGGAGCTGTCAGAACCAAGTGATCGGCGGTGTTCAATCACTCGGCTCTCAGTGTAGAGGCACCAGGGGACAGATGCAGCATCAGACTGATGCTTCATACACCTAGGTAAGTATAATTCTCCAAAAACAAACAAAGCCATACTTCTCTTTTCCATCCTCATTTCTGAAACATAATTCTGTTGCATTTACAAATGTTAATTCCACCCTGTTTGTGTAAATACAATTCTGTAAATATTTGGCTGCATTACAATTTCCATAGCTGTTAAATTATTAGCAGTGGGTTTGGGGACCACCTTAACTGGCACCGAACAAAGTACAAATTTAGATTCACAAAGTGGTAGATTCCACACACAGTCCCACACAGTCATGACAAAATCTCTTTAAAGATTAGTAACGTTGTAGAAAACAATCAAATCCTGCCTTTTATTTACTTGTCTGCTTTGGAATGATATTAGGAAGGGGATAACTGATTAATAGGAGCAGCATAGGTAAAAGATGCAGCTAAACCTCCAGGAATCCCAATAAATGTAAGAACCAAAGGCCTGCACTACCATTAACAACTATCACACACTTTTCAAACAAAATCATTTCGTGCATTTAAATGTATATGTAAAATCATGTGCTGTTGGTGAAATGGGGCAAAAAAACCCATGTGCAATCCCTGCCTTCAATATCCCTATTTCTATGTAACTGAGACTTTTTTCTACTAAGCAGTTTTTTCTGTATTGTTTGTTTAATTTGAAGAAGCAAAAATTCTCCTTATCTTTTTTTAAATTTTTGATTAAACCTTTTAGGCCCCATGCAAACTGGCCATTTAGCCCATGTGCATAAGCCTCTAGCATTAAGCTGTGGACAGAGGGCACAGGTGTCCTTTCCAACCCCGTTGCTGATAGCCTTTCAAACCTAATGAAAGACTGAAAGCTGCTGTGGGTACATGGGACTGGATAAGGCAACCAGCAATTTCAACGTTCAGGGCAACATTCATCCAGGGACGAATGCCAGAACACAAGAAGTCTGTATTCCAGGCATCCTGAGCATATACTGCCCTAAACATTTGTACTGCTAGGTGCCTATTACAGCCACAACAGCTGTCAGCCTCTCATATAATTTTTTAGGAAATCAGCAATGGGGTTGGGTGGAACACCTATGCCCACAACTAAATGACAGAGCCCAAAGCACCATTGATAAACACCCAGTATGCTAAAAAAAAAAAAAAAAACACTGAGTTCGAGAACTTGTTAAAGAATCTATTTTGTTATATTTGATGTATATCACTTCTTAAAAACATATAATATATACTGTACCTGATCAGACAAATTCAGCCTAAAAAGAGCAAGTTTTCTAGACGTATTAATAAGATGTCTCTCCAGTTATCTCTTCTTTTTCTCCAGTAAAATGTGTTTTTTACTACATGAGACAATCCATTTATATAGACAAACTAGGACCTGATTTACTTGTGTTAATTAGGTCCCTTGGGTCTGCAGAGGTAAGGTTTATGTTTACATAAATAATTATTGGTAGAAGATTCTTGTTGGTTGTCACAGTGTGCCATATTACATTATAATGTCACCATTGAAACAAAGAAACACACATATATAATGTATGTATTATATATATATATATATATATATATATATATATATATACAGTATCTCACAAAAGTGAGTACACCCATCACATTTTTGTAAATATTTTATTATACCTTTTCACGTGACAACACTGAAGAAATTACACTTTGCTACAATGTAATGTAGTGAGTGTACAGCTTGTATAACAGTGTAAATTTGCTGTCCCCTCAAAATAACTCAACACACAGCCATTAATGTCTAAACCGCTGGCAACAAAAGTAAGTGCATCCCCTAAGTGAAAATGTCCAAATTGGGCCCAATTAGGCATTTTCCCTCCACGGTGTCATGTGACTCGTTAGTGTTACAAGGTCTCAGGTGTGAATGAGGAGCAGGTGTGTATAACATGGTGTTATCGCTCTCACTCTCTCTCACTGGTCACTGGAAGTTCAAAATGGCACCTCATGGCAAAGAACTCTCTGAGGATCTGAAAAAAAGAATGGTTGCTCTACATAAAGATTGCCTAGGCTAGAAGATGATTGTCAAGACCCTGAAACTGAGCTGCAGCATGGTAGCCAAGACCATACAGTGGATTAACAGGACAGGTTCCACTCAGAACAGGCCTCGCCATGGTCAACCAAAAAAGTTGAGTGCATGTGCTCAGCGTCATATGCAGAGATTGTCTTTTGGAAATAGACGTATGAGTGCTTCCAGCATTGCTGCAGAGGTTTAAGGGGTGGGGGGTCAGCCTGTCAGTGCTCAGACCATACGCCACACACTGCATCAAGATGGTCTGCATGGCTGTCGTCCCAGAAGGAAGCCCTTTCTGAAGAGGATGTACAAGAAAGCCCGCACACAGTTTGCTAAAGACAGCCAGACTAAGGACATGGATTATTGGAACCATGTCCTGTGGTCTGATGAGACCAAGATAAACTTATTAGCTTCAGATGGTGTCAAGCGTGTGTAGCAGCAACAAGGTGAGGAGTACAAAGACAAGTGTGTCTTGCCTACAGTCAAGCATGGTGGTGGGAGTGTCATGGTCTGGGGCTGCATGAGTGCTGCCAGCACTGGGAAGCTACAGTTCATTGAGGGAATCATGAATGCCAACATGTACTGTGACATACTGAAGCAGAGCATGATCCCCTCGCTTCGGAGACTGGGCCGCAGGGCAGTATTTTAACATATAATGCCCGCAAACACACCTCCAAGATGACCACTGCCTTGCTAAAAAAGCTAAGGGTAAAGGTGATGGACTGGCCAAACATGTCTCCAGACCTAAATCCTATTGAGCATCTGTGGGGCATACTCAAACGGAAGGTGGAGGAGCGCAAGGTCTCTAACATCCACCAGCAAAGTGATGTCATCTTGGAGGAGTGGAAGAGAATTCCAGTGGAAACCTGTGAAGCTCTGGTGAACTCCATGCCCAAGAGGGAAAAGGCAGTGCTGGAAAATAATGGTGTCCACACAAAATATTGACACTTTGGGCCCAATTTGGACATTTTAACTTAGAGGTGTACTCACTTTTGTTGCCAGAGGTTTAGACATTAATGGCTGTGTGTTGAGTTATTTTGAAGGGACAGCAAATTTACACTGTTATACGAGCTGTACACTCACTACTTTACATTAAAGCAAAGTGTCATTTCTTCAGTGTTGTCACATGAAAAGATATAATAAATTATTTACAAAAATGTGAGGGGTGTACTCACTTTTGTGAGATACTGTATAATGTTTGGGGGGTCTAAGTAATTTTCTAGCAAAAAATATTTTAACTTGCTTAGACTCCAAGGGGTTAAAGACTGTTATCCTGACTTGGATTGTTGTGATAGTGATCTAACCCTTGTGAGACCTCTGTGCCTGGCCTGTATAAGCAGATACGGTCACTGCGGACAATCCTCCTCAGATAGCTGAACTCACCAATACTGGTTTCATCCAAAAGCTGGTTTATTCTGAACATCACACAACAGGAATACAGCAGAATGAATGGATTTCAGTATTATGCGATCAAAAGATGATGCTTTCCTTAGCTTAGCATGTGGAATACAAGAGTCCCTGTTACATGAGGCAAATGCAAGCAGCCATGACACAGGAAATACAGCAAGAGCAGGGGGTGGAGTTTACATACAAGGAAATGATGTATCATGCTCACAGGAGGAACAAGAGCATTACCAAAAAAGGCCAGAAGGTGGCAGCAAATACCTACCCATAGAAAAATACGTGGTAAATAAATCACAGAATATACTATGTAAATTGCATCTACAATAATGAGAATATTAACTGTGTAACAGCACAACTGTTCTGCATAAGTACATATATAATATGCATAATATACTGAGGGGTGTACTCAATTTTGTGAGATACTCTATATTTTTTTTAACAGTGACCCTAGAGAATAAAATGGCGATCATTGCGATATTTTATCTCAAATGGTATTTGAGCAGCAGTTTTTCACATGCAATTTTTTGGGCAGAAATACATTTTCATGAATGAAAAAAAACAACAAAACAGTAAAGTTAGCCTAATTTTTTTGTATAATGTGAAAGATGATGTTACAAGTAGATACCTAATATGACATGCTTTAAAATTGCACACACTTGTGGAATGGCAACAAACTACGGTACTTAAAAATCTCCAAAGGCGACACGTTTAACGGTTGCCTTTTTAGAGTTACAGAGGAGGTCTTGTACCAGAATTATTGCTCTCGCTCTAACAATCACGGTGATACCTCACATGTGTGGTTTGAACAAAGGGCCTGGTATGGATTTTGGGAGGGACCCCATGCCACTTTTTTTTTTAAAAATTTGGCATGGAGTTCCCATTAAAATATATACCAGACCCAAAGGGCCTGGTATAGATTTTATAGGGGGACCCCAGGCCATTTTTTTTTATTCTGTCATATGGTTCCCCTTACCACTTAAATACAGAGCACTTTCACCCCCTTCCTGCCCAGAGCAATTTTCAGCTTTCAATGCTCATTGGCGTCCATAGGAAATTGTTGTCAGTTTGACATGGCACTGCTCCCAGTCTTTAACATTGGCGTCTATAATAAATATTGGTCAACTTGGCATGGCACTGCTCCCAGTCTTTAACCACTTGCCGACTGCCGCACGACTATTTACTGTGGCAGTCTGGCTCTCCTGGGCAAACTGACGTAGGGCTACGTCGCTCGCCCAGGAGCCTCTAGGGGGCGAGCGCGCGCCGCCGGAGGCGCGCTCCCGCCCCCGCTCATTCCCACACATCCCCTTGTGAGTGACCGGCAGCTCCGATGTCCGCCGGTCACTCGCGATCTCCCGCTGGAGAGGGAGAAAGGCAGGCATCTAATGTAAACAAAGCCGTCTGTCATTCTCCTGTCTCTGTTGTTACATCACAAGCCACGCCCCTTTACAGTTAGAATCACGCCCCTAGGGACACACTTAACCCCTTGATCACTAATAAAGTTAACCCCTTCCCTGCCAGTGTCATTTTTACAGTAACAGTGCATATGTATAGCACTGATTACTGTAGTAATGTCACTGGTACCCCCAAAAGTGTCAAAAATGTTAGTCAAGGGTCCGATCTGTCCGCTGCAATGTTGCAGCCCCGCAAAAAAAATCGCAGATCGCCGCCATTACTAGTTAAAAAAAAAACAATAAAAATGACATAATTCTTTCCCTTAGTTAGTAAATGCAATAACTTTTGCGCAAACCAATCAAAATACGCTTATTGCAATTTTTTTCACCAAAAATATGTAGCAGAAAACAAATTGGCCTAAAATGTTAAAACATTTTGATTTTTACATTTTTTTGGGGGGAATTTCATATAAAAAAAATGTGAAAAGTATTGTTTTTTTTTTTTCAAAATGTACGCTTTTTTTGGTTATAGCGCAAAAAATAAAAATCGCACAGGTGATCAAATACCACCAAAAGAAATCTCTGTTTATGGGAAAAAAGGACGTCAAATTCATTTGGGTACAGTGTTGCACGACCGCGCAATTGTCCGTTAAAGTCACGCAGTGCCGAATCGCAAAATAGGCCCTGGTCTTTGAGCAGGAAAATCCTCCGGGGCTTAAGTGGTTGATATTGACTTCTATGGGAAACATTGGACAACTTGGCATGGCACCGTTCCCTGTCTTTAACATTGGCATCTTTGGGAAATCTTGGTCAGCTTGACCTGGCACTGCTCCCAAACCATAAGTGACAGGAACACCAAACTGAGGGAGCACAGAGAGGGGACCCATGGCTACAACATATCCATACAATTTAAAAGTGGGGTATGCCTGTACACTACACTGACTGCACTAAACTGACTTAACTCACTATCCACTAACTACCTGCCTAATCTCCATTGTCACACACTATACATGGCTGCCGTGTAAGCAGCAGCCTTATATAGTGTGGGGTGTGGACTTAGTCTCTGAGCCATGACTGGCAAAAAGCACTTTTCAACAGTTTAACAAAAAAATTGTTAGCTTAAAAAAAGGTGTAAACAGTAAGGTAAGGTGTCAAACATACTATCAAACATACTTAAAAATAAATATTGGCTTTCCAAACACTTTATCCACTTCGGCTCCAAAGCCATTTTAGGTCTTCAGATATAGGACTATTAGTTTAGCAATAAGTCACGTGTTTCCATTTTTTTTTAACAAATATTTTGGTTATATTGTTTTTAAAGATTGTTTTAACTTTCTATTTTTCTTGAATGCAAAAATAAAATAAAAATGCACTTTTTTAAAATGATTGCACTATATAAAAACAAAACAAAAAAAAGGGAAATTTGAATGTAATAAGGGTCTAAAAATGTGTTACATAATAAGGCTATAAAACAGCATAACTTGTTTTTTTCAACTTTTATGGTTTTTACAACAAGTCATGTGCAAATAAAAAATAACATTTAGTCCAGGGTTCCCTAAAGTGGCCAAAATGTCACCACCAGCAGTCGGTGGAACTACCCAAGAAAAAGATCTAGTCTATCCAGGAGAATATCCAGACTATTTCAAGAGTCAATAAAATGGTTGGGGGTCATGAAGGAGTCAGTGAATGTCTAGGGGTCAATAGATGAGGTTAAAAGCTCCATGCTTGTACTCCCTATTCCCATCAATAATAACAGCAATTGCAATAAAGAAGGTATGCTAAATCTAATATTTATTATAATTAAATATATTGTTTATAAAGTTGTTATTATTACTGTTGATATTATTATTCAAAGTAGAACAAGTTAGATTATTTTCATATAAAAATTGTTTGGGGGTTAATGAACAATCTAACATTTCATAAAGATGTCGATGAGTTGAAGAGTTTTGGGACCTCTGATTTAGTTTCTCTGACAGCCATAGATTGAAAGCTTGACCCTGATTTTCTAATGTAGTAGAGCAAAGTGAATTTTCAATAATCTTAGTGAATGGGGCGAGACAATGAGAAAATTCAGCAGCTATATTAATTTTGAAGGGCAGAAACAGCTGTTTCATGTCAGTGGTTGCTAAAATGTAAATACAAATTCATACAGTGGGCTTCATTTACTAAAGGAGTTGATCATGTTCAGTTTCCAAAGTGCATTTTCACATATCTTAGTAAATAAGGAAAAAAGCGAAGCCTCACTTTACAAAGAATACTAAATTATTTGCAAAGAAAGTTGAAAAAGGATTAAAAAAGGGTTTTTGCCTGCACACAAAGGGATGATAATTAGCACAGCTTCACATCATTCAATAAGATAGAAGAAAATTATCTTTGCAAAGTGAAAATGTACTTAACTTACTGTATGAGGTAAAGTTGAGCTGACTTCAAGCATCTAATCGTGTGCAAGAAACATTTTCTTTGCATAATTTCGGGTATTTTGTAGAGTTACTTTTACTTTTATTTACAAAGATTTACGAGTGAAAACTCACTTTAAATTGGGCACGGACATCCTGCACTCCTTTAGTAATCAAGCCTGTCAGGTCCAACAAAGTATATATAATGAACACTGTTGGTAAAGTCATAGGTGTGCACCCCTAAGCCCAAACACACATGCATCTGTGTGCATATATATATATATATATATATATATATATATATATATATATATATATATATATATATATATATATATATATATATATATATATATATATATATATATTCTATATTACCAAAAGTATTGGAACACCTGCCATTAAATGCACATGGACTTAGTCCATAGGGTTCAATATTGAGTTGGCCCACCCTTTGCAGTCATTACAGCTTCAACCATTCTTTCAGAAGTGCATTTGTGAGGTCAGGCACTGATATTGAACGAGAAGGCCTGGCTTGCAGTCGCCGCTCTTTTTCAACCCAAAGATGTTCTATCTTTAAAAAAGTTTACCCTGACTCCAACTATTTAGTGATTTTGCTATGTAGAGTAGAGCTGTAAATGTAATAGTTAAAAAATCGTGATCTTGATGCAACCCCCCCTCACGATCTTAATGCAGCATTTCCATGATTCATACATTGCAGAGCTGTTCTCTGCTCACACACAGCTGTCCAAGAAAAAGAGCCTCTGGCAAATGTTTATCAACATTGCTCAGTTCTGAGAGATAACTATAAACAATGTATCACTTGGTTCTTTTAGATCAGGGGTCCTCAAACTTTTTAAACAGGGGGCCAGTTCCCGGTCCCTCAGACACTGTTGGGGGCCGGACTATAGTTTGAAAAAAAATATGAACAAATTCCAATGCGCATATTTTATTTGTAGTGCACAAAAAAAACAATACAATATTTATTGTTTTATATACAGTATATATATATATATATATATATATATATATATATATATATATATGACCACAGTGTGCCCCCTTTTAATGCCAGAGTGGCCACAGTGTGCCCCCTTTCAATGCCAGAGTGACCACAGCGTGCCCCCTTTCAATGCCAGAGTGACCACAGCGTGTCCTCTTTCCATGCAAAGCGACCAGCGTGCAGAGTCTGCCAGAGAGACCAGTGCACTTACCTGCAGTGGCGGGCGGCTTCTCCTCAGTCCCCGAGTCCTCAAGTCCTCCCGCCTCCTCCTCGGCCAATGGCATGGGTTCGCCTTTTGGCCAATCTGATTGGCCAGGAGGAGGATCCATGTGACAATAGCGAATTTTTATTTGTTATTGTCACACAAATGGGTGGGCTAGGGCGCAGTGCTCTGCGCCCCGGGTCCACCCTTTTCTGAAGCATATTACAGCTTCAGTGAGTGACCGACAGTCAGCCCTATGCCGATCCCGGCCGGCGGGCCGGGTTCAGGACCCTGGCGGGCCGCATGCGGCCCACGGGCCGTAGTTTGAGGACCCCTGTTTTAGATCAAAGGGATAAACTACAGTTCGTAAATGAGGTCAGTTTAACCACTTAAAGACTAAGCCTTTTTCTGACACTTGTAGCTTGCAAGTTAAAAATTTGTATTTTTTGCCAGGAAATTACTTAGAACCCACAAACATTATATATGTCAGTCGTTGCAATATTTTTTGTTACAATGTATTTGCGCAGTAGTCTTTCAAAGTCAATTTTTTTGAGAAAAATACACTTTAATGAATAAAAAAAAAACTAAACAGTAAAGCTAGCCCAATTTTTTGGGATAATGTGAAAGATGATGTTACACAGAGAATCGTGATCTTTATTATAAGCAAAAAAAATGTGATTCTCATTTTATCCAGAATCGGGCAGCTCTACTGTGCAGCGTTTGCCGTTATGCAGTCAACTAAATGCTTGAGAAGTCTCATGACACTTATATCATCTCCAGAGATATTAGGCTGTGTCAGTTTTCTACATTGACTACACCAGAGAATAGAGAAAATAATATTTATTTAGATGGAGCTCAGGGAAGCACAGACAAGTAGGCAAATGGTGACATTTTAGCACAAGCTAGTTATATTTAATACAGATTGGTTTTATACTTGTTAGCTGTATAACATGACTTCAATAAAAGCAGGGAACAACAAAAGAGTTTAGTAGCTCAAATAAATGTTATCTAATATACAAATGTTATGGGTGACGTTTTTTTACATATGACAGTGTTAAAAAGTAGCTTGACAGTTTTCCAAATTACATCATGCAGATCACAGGATGCTTTAATCCAAAAACTTTTTTCAAATTATAAAAGATGAACATCAGATAAGTAAAAAAATTCATAGTGTGTCCAGCTCTAGTAGAAAACAGTACAAGTGGTGAATGGAGGCTTAAGCTTAAAGAAGGGTGGGGCTAACTATACAGAACATCTCCTAGTTATGGAGTGAGGAAAGAACAAAATTATTTAACCACTTAAGCCCCGGAAGATTTTACCCCCTTCCTGACCAGGGCCTATTTTGCGATTCGGCACTGTGTTACTTTAACGGACAATTGCGCAGTCTTGCGACGCTGTACCTAAACAAATTTGCTGTCCTTTTTTTCCCACAAACAGAGCTTTCTTTTGGTGGTATTTGATCACCTGTGCGATTTTTTGATCATGCGCTTTAAACAAAAAAACAGCGCCAATTTTGCAAAAATAACAATATTTTTCAAAATGTTTTATATGAAATTCCCAAAAAAATGTAAAAATCAAAGTTTTTTAACATTTTAGGCCAATTTGTTTTATGCTACATATGTTTGGTAAAAAAAATTGCAAAAAGCATATTTTGATTGGTTTGCACAAAAGTTATTGCGTTTACTAACTAAGGGAAAGATTTTTGTCATTTTCGTTGTTTTTTTTTACGAGTAATGGCGGCGATCTTTGATTTTTTTGCGGCACTTCGACATTGCGGCGGACAGATCGGACCCTTGACTGACATTTTTTACACTTTTGGGGTTACCAGTGACATTACTACAGTAATCAGTGCTATACATATGCACTGTTACTGTAAAAATGACACTGGCAGGGCAGGGGTTAACTTTATTTGAGAGGGAGGGGTTAAGTGTGTCCCTAGGGGCGTGCTTCTAACTGTGATTGGATGTGGCTACTGGTGTAAGAACAGAGATCAACGGTCCTACATAGCAGAACCGCGTGATCTCCATTCTTACACAGGGGAGAATGACAGGCGGCTTTGTTTACACTTTCTCCCGCTCTAATGGACAATCGCGAGTGCCCGGCAGACATCGGGTCTGTCGGGCACACGTGCGGGGGGGGGGGGGTCCGCGCGCTACTCCCTAGAGCCTCACAGGCTAGCGACGTAGACCTACGTCGCTTTGCCAAGCAGGATAAGAGTTGGCGCATCACACATACCTATATAGCATCAAGGGGTATGCAGTTCATGTATAGTCATTAATCTGGTGTAGTTGATGGCTGAAATAGATTACACTCAGGGCCAGCTCAGCTGCAGAGAGAAGTCAGCTCTGAAAGTGAAAATAAAAACAAAAAGCAGAGCGCCTCTAAGTGTTATCAGTTTAATTAAAAGGGTAATGCAGGTACAGGAAAACTGCTCACATTTAAAACAGTATAAAATAGCTCATCTGTTAGGTGGTCTGCAGGAACACAGGGGTCCACGGCTGGATGTTAGTAGCTCCAAGAGATGGTGCAGGGGATGCTGAAGGAGGGAGATGTCTGGAGAGCCAAGAGACCAGATAGTAGGATGGTCAGCAGCTTCAGGAAGGTGTTCTGTTCCTCAAGGAGACACCTGGTGAGCCGAGAGACCGTTAGGTAGAATGGCTGTCGGCTTCAGAAGGGCGCCCTGCTCCTCAGTACATCCGGCGCCAACAGATAGAGGAGCCCAGCGTGACAGATCCAGCAGCCAAACGCACAACGCGTTTCCGAGCGTGCGCAGTAGCCTCACAGGGCGTGCGCGCTCCTTTCTCAAGTGCAGTGGCATGACACAGAAGAGCTGAACAAGTTTATAGGAAGCCAGCACTCAAGCTGGGTGGATACAGATGGACTTAAAGTGGCCATTGTAAATGGGCTGGACAGTGGGACCACAATACTTAAAGCGGCAATAAGAAAATAAACACAAAAAAAAAAAAAAAATCGCATACAAATGAAATCGCATTGAAAAAAAAAAAAAAAAAAAAAAAAAAACAAAATGGTTATTTAACAAGGTAAAAAGACATACATCGGCTCTAATCATAATATGGTGTTAACATCTAGCTCTTCGTTTAAACCCTTGGGTGAAAGTGAATCCAGGGTATAGATCCAAAATGTCTCTCGTTGGCATAATTTGGCAAATCGTTCGGCCTCAGATGGAAGTTTGGGGATAGACTCTATTACCCAAACCTCCAATCCTGATGTGGACTTGTTGTGGAACTCGAGGAAATGGCGTGGTACGCTATGTTGGTCACAACCCTCCTCCACAAACCTGCGATGGCGACCAAATCGTTGCCGTAGTGGGCGGATGGTGCGACCAACATAGAGTAGTCCACAGGGACAGGTCAGGCAGTAGATCACGTAATCAGTAGAACAGTTGTAGAATTCTTCCAAACGGTAAGTCTTATTCTCATGGGTGAACTGTTTTTTACCATGTCGCACAAAGGCACATGTTTTACATAAAGGCTTGTTACATCGATACATGCCCTTTAAGGGAATGAGGCATAGTGGATTATGGACATTTTTAGTTTTGAGACGACTGGGTGCAATTTTGTTTTTTAGGGTGGGAGCCCTACGGTAAGTAACTCTAGGTTTGTGACCTAAACTGGGTAAAAGATGGGGGTCCTGTAATAAAATGTTCCAGTGTTTCTGTAGTATGGATTCCATTTTCCTGTAGCGGCAGTGGAATCTGGTGATGAACCTCTGAGTGGATTCATCATATTTAGCTGTATTTTTGGGGGGTTTACCAGGCAGGAAGGTGGTGTAAGCTTGATTGACCAATTGGTCAGGGTAACCCTTATCCCTAAACTTGGCTCTCAAAGCATCACTCTGTGTGATGTAATCTATATCCCTGGTACAGTTCTGTCTAAGGCGACAGAACTGCCCTTTAGGTATATTGTTTACCCACTGGGGATGATGACAACTACTATAGTGTAGGTACGAGTTGCCAGCGGTGGGCTTGGTGTAGTTCCGGGCAAAAATGGAAGTTCCTTCACTACCCAGCTCGAGGTCCAGGAAGGCTAGATGAACCGCATCACAAACAGAAGTAAAGGTGAGACCGAAATCATTGGTGTTGCAGTGGATGACAAAATCATCAATCGAGGATGGAGGACCGTCCCAGATGATGATGATATCGTCTATGTAACGGCCGTAAAAAACTAGATATTGAGCAAAGGGGTTGTTGTGCCAAATGAAGGATTCTTCCCAGAAACCCATGGTCAGGTTAGCGTAGGAGGGTGCAAAGTTAGCGCCCATTGCGGTACCATGGGTCTGAAGGTAGAAGTCGCCATTAAAACAGAAGTAGTTATGCCTAAGACAAAAATCGGTGGCATCAAGGATAAAGGTGGCTTGTTGGTTATTGAGCATAGGATCTTTTAATAAAAAGTGTTGTGTCGCCCGCAGACCTATGTCATGGGGGATGGACGTATAAAGGGAATTAACGTCCAGGGACAACCAAAGATAGCTATCCGCCCAAGAGTATGGGGCTAAGAGCTCCAATAGGTGGATAGAGTCTCTGATATAAGACTGCAGGGACTGGGCGAGTGGCTGCAAAAATACATCAATGTACTGTGACAATCCGCTGGTGATGCTATCCATGGCAGCAACGATAGGTCTACCAGGTGGGCAGAGGGGGTCTTTATGTACCTTGGGAAGGTGATAGAAATAAGGTGTATGGTAGTATTCCTTTTTAAGAAAAGCGGCTTCTTTGGTATCAAGGACTTTATCTCTAACTGCGTTACAGATCAAAGACTCCACCTCTAATCTAAAGGTGGGGAGCGGATCCTTGGTTAGCTTGACGTAGGTGTTTGTGTCAGACAAGAGTCTGAGGGCTTCCCTGATGTAATCGGCCCTGTCCTGGATGACTATAGCTCCACCCTTGTCGGCCGGTTTAATGACCAAATCTGTATTGTCGGTAAATTTTTTAAGGGAAAGGGTTTCGTTGCGGGTAAGGTTGTGGTGAATTAATTTCTTAGTATTAGAGGGCTGATGACATAGCTGCTGGAGATCAGAAAACACCATTCTGTAAAAAGACTCAATATACGGGCCTTTGGACCTAGTAGGATAGAAAACTGACGGGGGATATAGATTGGTGTGCTTGACAGGGGGAGATGTCTGTAAGTGTTGTGTGTACAAGTATAGGTTGAGGTCAGGGTCATCGGGGTCAGGATCAACCTCATATAAGCTAAAAACATCATCCTCAATGGTAAGCAGTTCAGTATCAGAGGTGCTAGTGGGTATGTCCTTGTCCAGGAGGGGTGTATTGCTCAAGTCCTTCTTGGACTTAATGTTGAAGTGTCTATTGAGGGTCAATTTTCTGACAAATTGATTAAGATCTTTAAATAGGAGGAAAGAGTTGGGATATGTGGTGGGTGAAAAAGAAAGACCTCTGCTGAGTAGGGCTTCATCAGCAGGCGTGAGGGCCTGTGATGATAGATTAAATAATTTTATAGTTTGCGCACCTTGGCTCCTATTTTTGTGTTTGTGCCTTCCTCCTCTACATCCTCTTCTATGAATTTTCTTTTTAGCCTTTGCTTTAGGTGGGGGCTGATCCCTAAAAAAGACACAGAGGTGGAGTGAGGTGGTATATCACCAAGCTGGAAATCACCCACTAATATGGTTGGACCTTCAGTGGGATCCGAGCCAGTGTTCTCATTAAGTGAGTGGGGGTCTTGGCTTATATTGTCTGCAGACGGGAGAGGGACTAACTGGGTGGGGCATGGAGGGGGGCCAGTCGGAGGATTAGGTGGGATGCATTGCTGACTGGTGGGCATTGAGGATGTTTTGTTGAGGGGTGTATTCCCTCTATGGGTAGTGGCAGTAGGGGGAGAGGTGCTCACCTTGTGTGTGGCCAACCCACCTGACATGCTTGCAATATTAGTGCCTACTTTTTTCTGTTTTGGAACAAATAGACTCTTTGGAAGTCCTGGTGTTAGTTGTTTTCGTAGGGGGGTCTTTCTGGTCTTATTGTTGGGGTATAGTGGCGGGTTTCTATGAGCAGTGGATAGAGGGGGAGGGCAAATGGGAGGGTGAAGAGGACCAGGGACTGGGTGGTGGGGAGGGGGGAAAGAAGGAAGATCCATGAGGGGGGTTATTAAAGGATGTTGCTTCCAGGAAAAAACCTTATTATGTTGGTAATCACCCAGATCGCGTTTGAATTTGCCTAGCTTTGTGCGGATCATGTTGTCCTCTTTTTTCCGTGTATTCTTTTGGAGGGTGTCGGACCATGAGGAGGGAACAGATTGGTTGAAGGACAGAATATCCTCAACCAACATCTGAATGTGATGCACAGCGTCTTCATGTTTGATGCAGCGTTGACTAATGATGACATTCATGAATTTGGAGGTACAGAAATCAGCAATGCCCTCCCAATCTTTGGTATGTGCTGGATCTAAGAATGAACAGGATTTTAAAATACGGAGACCTCTAGGTGTAATTTTGTCTTCTACGTATTTTTTGAGAAAAAAGCTATCCCACCAGTGAGTGTTAGCCGTGTGAAAGAGTCTCTCAAGTTTCTTAAATTTACCACACAGCGTGTAACGAGTGGGTTTGGGCAATTGTACAGAATTATGAAAAAGGTCAGATGGTAACGTGGAGAACAGAGTATCTAGGATCTCATATTTATGGAGTTCCAAATTATTTAGAAAATCCATGGCAAAAAGAAAAAAAAAAAAAAAAATAATAAAAAAAAAAAAAAAAAATGTTTTATATATATATATATATATATATATATATATATATATATATATATATATATATGAATTAAAATGAAAGAAACAAAAAAAAAAACAAATATTAGGTACAGATAGATTAAAACATTAAAACATTAAGTTAAAAGATCAACCGCAATAAGCATGGGTACATGAACAAATAGATACAGACTGACATGCTAGGATGTCTAAAAAGGCAAAGTGTCAGCAGCACAACAAAAACAAACTTCAATAAGCACATGAACAAGCAGGATAAGAGTTGGCGCATCACACATACCTATATAGCATCAAGGGGTATGCAGTTCATGTATAGTCATTAATCTGGTGTAGTTGATGGCTGAAATAGATTACACTCAGGGCCAGCTCAGCTGCAGAGAGAAGTCAGCTCTGAAAGTGAAAATAAAAACAAAAAGCAGAGCGCCTCTAAGTGTTATCAGTTTAATTAAAAGGGTAATGCAGGTACAGGAAAACTGCTCACATTTAAAACAGTATAAAATAGCTCATCTGTTAGGTGGTCTGCAGGAACACAGGGGTCCACGGCTGGATGTTAGTAGCTCCAAGAGATGGTGCAGGGGATGCTGAAGGAGGGAGATGTCTGGAGAGCCAAGAGACCAGATAGTAGGATGGTCTCCTCAAGGAGACACCTGGTGAGCCGAGAGACCGTTAGGTAGAATGGCTGTCGGCTTCAGAAGGGCGCCCTGCTCCTCAGTACATCCGGCGCCAACAGATAGAGGAGCCCAGCGTGACAGATCCAGCAGCCAAACGCACAACGCGTTTCCAAGCGTGCGCAGTAGCCTCACAGGGCGTGCGCGCTCCTTTCTCAAGTGCAGTGGCATGACACAGAAGAGCTGAACAAGTTTATAGGAAGCCAGCACT
This sequence comes from Pelophylax lessonae, assembly GCF_965119305.1. Taxonomy (NCBI): domain Eukaryota; kingdom Metazoa; phylum Chordata; class Amphibia; order Anura; family Ranidae; genus Pelophylax; species Pelophylax lessonae. The sequence goes on from NW_028119642.1 coordinate 53,773, forward strand.
CAAGCTGGGTGGATACAGATGGACTTAAAGTGGCCATTGTAAATGGGCTGGACAGTGGGACCACAATACTTAAAGCGGCAATAAGAAAATAAACACAAAAAAAAAAAAAAAAAAAAAAAAAATCGCATACAAATGAAATCGCATTGAAAAAAAAAAAAAAAAAAAAAAAAAAAATGGTTATTTAACAAGGTAAAAAGACATACATCGTCGCTTTGCCTGTGAGGGGCTGACCGCCGACGTAAATCGGCGTTAGGCAGTCGGCAAGTGGTTAAAGGTAAACAAACAACAATACATGAGTAACATGATACACAGGGTGCAGGGTTTAGAAGAATGTATTGCATAACGGACTGTTTCAGCTTTGTGATATAAAAATGTTTTCATTTGCACTTGCAAATTGCATTAACAAAACTAACACAAATAATACACTATTTTGTAATGATCACTGTAACTGAAAACTAGCACATATACCACCCCCCCCCATTAAATTCTCAAAAAGTTGGCTATTTTTATTCTAAATAATGTTGTAGCCGCACTTTTTCTGATAATGATTTCCTCTCACTTCCTGTTTTGGCTATGGGACAGGAAGTAAAGAGAAATCTCCCCGATGAGACACAGATGGCAAAAATAAACCTCACAGAGTTATAACCTTTCCTTATTCTTTCTGAAATGGAAAAAAAGTTTACCTTTAGTTGTACTTTAACCACCTCCCAACTTAACCTGGATTGGATATCCTCCGCAATCACGCGCCTTGGGCACAGCAGAAGACAGATCATGGTACCAGGCTGGCCATAGTACCATATGATTGTCATGACCAATACCAAAAAATTGTAAAAATAAAAAAGAAATTGAAAGAAAAGGTTAAAGAAAAATAAAAAAATAATGGTATATTTTTTTTACATACCAAAAGTAATGGGACAATTGGCTGCTCAGCTGTTCCATGGCCAGATGTGTGTTATTCCCTCATTATCCTGTTTACAAGGATCAGATAAAAGGTAAAGAGTTCATTTCAAGTGTGCTATTTGCTTTTGGAATCTGTTGCTGTCAACTCTCAATATGAGATCCAAAGAGCTGTCACTATCAGTGAAGCAAGCCATCATTAGGCTGAAAAAACAAAGCAAACCCATTAGAGAGATAACAAAAACATTTGGTGTGGCCAAATCAACTGTTTGGAACATCCTTAAAGAGAAAGAACGCACCGGTGAGCTCAACAACACCAAAAGACCTGGAAGACCACGGAAAACAACTGTGGTGGATGACCGAAGAATTCTTTCCCTAGTGAAGAAAACACCCTTCCCAACAGTTAGCCAGATCAATAAAACTCTCCAGGAGGATGGTGTATGTGTGTCAAAGTCAACAATCAAGCGAAGACTTCACCAGAGTGAATACAGAGGGTTCACCACAAGATGTAAACCATTGGTGAGCCTCAAAAACAGGAAGGCCAGATTAGAGTTAGCAAAACAACATCTAAAAAAGCTTTCACAGTTCTGGAACAACATCCTATGGACATATGAGACCAAGATCAACTTGTACCAGAGTGATGGGAAGAGAAGAGTATGGAGAAGGAAAGGAACTGCTCATGATCCAAAGCATATCACCTTATCAGTGAAGCATGGTGGTGGTAGTGTCATGGCGTGGGCATGTATGGTTGCCAATGGAACTTGTTCTCTTGTATTTATTGATGATGTGACCGATGACAAAAACAGCAGGATGAATTCTGAAGTGTTTAGGGCAATATTATCTGCTCATATTCAGCCAAATGCTTCAGAACTCATTGGATGGCGCTTCACAGTGCAGATGGACAATGACCCGAAGCATACTGCGAAAGCAACCAAAGAGTTTTTTAAGGTAAAGAAGTGGAATGTTATGCAATAGCCAAGTCAATCACCTGACCTAAATCCGATTGAGCATGCATTTCACTTGCTGAAGACAAAACTGAAAGGAAAATGCCCCAAGAAAATGCAGTAACTGAAGACAGTTGCAGTTGAGGCCCGGCAGAGTATCACATCAAAAATAAAGAGCTTCAAAGATAAAGAACACAATATTCATACAAAAATCAAAAGCAGGCTTGGTCTGGAGTTCAATCCTGCCATCAATACAGGGGATGCAACAGTATGTCCATATACTTGACCACAATAGCAAAATACGTATTCCAGGAAGTTTAATACTCAGCAGATCAAGATACTCCAAACACCATCCCACTGGCAGATGTCATCACATTATATTTCTATAAAAATAAAGCTAGTTTGGTGTTGTTAGAACTGGAGGCCCAATTGCCACATCCCAAATAACAAGTGAAAAAGAGGAGAAAGTGCCCCACAGGGATTTTTAAGGCATTGGCCAACCAGATACCAGTAATACAAAAAAGGTAGGAAGTATAGAAAAATCATAACATAAAACATAACATAGTAAAATGGTGAATAATATCGCCAAATATTGAGTTTAAGAACAAGAGTGCAATTACAGACACAAAACCATAAGTCATAACAGGAAATGCTCATGGACTGGAACATGGGGTCGGTCTTGTGAGATAAGAGGTCGGACCAGAACATTGTTCACAGAAATATCCCGAAATGTTTCGAAATCTGATACAATTTCTTCTTCAGGGGAAGATCACAGCTCAATCTAGTTTTCTAAAAGTGTAATAATGTTAACATGTTAGTGTTATACAAAGGTGAATACACAGGTATAGAACAGCCATATACAAACTAGCAATCGGCAGTACTCACAGTATGTCAGTGTGTCAACATAAAAAAACATGAGTGGTAGCATTGACCTCCTAGACATGCCCCCCCTGGAGTGAAAAGCCCAAAAGTTGGGGTAAGCTGGGGGTTTCCCAATAGGTAGAACAATGGTCCATCAGAAAAATAGATGTTTACGATGGTCACAAAAAACTGCTCACAAGGATCGCAGAAAAAAAAGCCATCCTGGGGACAAAGATCATGTTTTAATATAAAGGTAAATAAACTAAAAATATAATAGTAGTAAAAAAATATATAAATAAAAATAATAATAAAATATCTCAATTAAAGATCAATATAAAGTAAAACATTTGTAAAAAGCATACATGTGTGAACAAACCAGCAATAGCACAGCATCTGATCCAACAGAGAGGCAAAGAGACAAGTATCCCTATTTATATGCTGGAGATCATAAATTAAGCAGTAAAGGGGCCACACCTGCACAAACCACCTGACCATTAGCTGTGAGATGCAATCAGGATAGTTTATGTTCAAGGACACTAATAAGAGTTGTTGGCACTCAATGTATCATAGGTAAATGTATTAGTACATTTTGAAGAACATGATGTGAGAAAACAAAAATCTCTAAGTATCAATACCCGTAGTGTCTGTGAGTCCCACATATATATACAACATATAAGTATTCCTGGAGAGATGGAGGTTGGGATAGATGTAGAGATCTAGTTTGAAATAATAGTGCATCTTATTAGAGATACAGTATGTCTGTAAAATGTTTATGTAGCACAATTCCCAGCATAGGTGCTGGTTGTGGGTCCCCCTGGGTCACTGGGTGCAACAAAAGTACCTTTGAACATGTTTCTCCAAGTGTGAGCAGTCACTGAGACAAGAACCAGTCCAGTATCTTTGGGTTTTTAGGTTTATTTAGGAACTTGGATGGGAGAAGGGATGAGTGGGATACTCCTGCAATTGAACTATGGTATATACAACTTGACAGGGACTCGGAATAAATGCTGCTTGACGCTGATTAGTGCTGGCTTGATGCTGGTTAACGCTGGCCGAATGCCGGTTAACGCTGAATTGATGCTGTAACTTCCCTTTTTTTATGGAAGTCCCTTTTAACTCCCTGGCGTTCTCTCGCCTGAGGTAGCTACTTTTACACCTTTACTGCACTGCTGAACACTTCAGGGCCCACACTGGTGCCCCCTTTCACTTCCCTATCTTCAGGGCTTTGAACACTTGGCACCCCTTTCACTGGCAATACTACTGGTTAACTGGCTCCTGGATGCCCTTGTCCTTCTGGAGTGGTCCCCTCTACTAGGCAGACCCCTCTGGGCAGATCTTGAGTACTCACAGTACTGTTTTCCCTGAAGACTTCTGCCCAGCAGTTCCACTTGGTCAGCAACACTCTGGATCCCTCTCTGCAGCACAGCTCAACCTCTGGTCCCTGTAGGCCAACTACCTGGACCACCTTCACTCTCTGACAGGAGGAGAGACAGCCGTCACCTCCTCCTGGGACTGATGCTCCCGCCAAAAGACACCCTGTCACATGCTCCCTTCCTATTTATGTGCAATCCCAGGATGCATTGCAGGAATGCCCTCCTACTGGAACTGACATAAAACAGAGTGTGCTACTGGCTGGGTTTCCTCCACTGTCCAAAGAGCTCCCTCATTGGCTACAGTGGGGACACTCCCGCAGACCCAGTGAATAACACCTGTAAACATGTGACAGGCTAAACTAATAGATCAGGCCCTCCTGATAAGCAGACAAGGCCACATATGTGTTTACCTAGCACCTACCTAGGAGGGTGCTACATATGTGTTTACCTAGCACCTACCTTAGGAGGATGCTACATTTGAAAAATGAATTTAGGATAGGTTAGGAGGCCAAGCAGAGGGCACTTACCGATAGATGTCTCGGTATGTGGTTAGACGATACCCGGCAGTACGGTCTGATGTATTCTGCTACATATTTTTGGTAAAAAAAATCGTATATTGATTGGTTTGCGCAAAAGTTATCGCGTCTATGGGATATTTTTATGCCATTTTAAATTATTATTTTTTTTTTTTACTAGTAATGGCGCCGATCAGCGATTTTTAGCGGGACTGTGACATTGCGGCGGACAAATCGAACACCTAACTGACACTTTTTGACACTTTTTTGGGGACCAGTGACATTATTACAGTGATCAGTGCTAAAAATATGCTCTGTCCCTGTACTAATGACACTGACAGGAAAGGGGTTAACATCAGGGGCAGTCAAAGCATTAAATGTGTCCCTAGGGGGTGCTTGCTAACTGCATGGGGGTTGCTCTGACTGTTATAAGATAGACATCCGTGTTCCTGCCTAGCAGGAATACAAGATCTCCATCTTCTCCCCTGTCAGAACGGTGATCTGCCTTGTTTACATAGGCAAACCGCGGTTCTGCCTCTCTCGAGAATGATTGCGGCTGGCCCGCAGACATTGGGTCCCCTGGAGCCGCTAATTGGCTCCCCCTCTGTCCAATCAGTGCGCAATTGCACCTCCAGTGGTGTGCATGCGCCCCCTAGTGGCTATTGCACAAAATGACGTACGGGTACAGGATTTTGCGTACATTAGGTAGCTGACAAGTAGTTAAAGCAGTGCTTTGCCACAACCATGTGCATTGTGTGGGGTCGCAGGGCAGTTGCACTTGACTAGCCGCTGAAAACGGCAGGAGGGATTCTTTTTTAAACAGCAGCAAATTATCGCAGCCACGGCATGTAAGCACCCCCAGTCATTGCCTTTTCAGCTTAAGCAGGGGCGGTAAAATGCAAGTCTAAACAATCTCAACCACAAGTTGAAATGAGCCCTAAATTATGTTAGTAATGGTAATGTCTGCAACTTGTTTGGATTCTCTGTATTTGCTTCTAAAACACATACACACTACACATGACACACACACATGACACACACATTATGTTTACAGTTGAGAAAAATATTCTAAGTGTTCTCCTGTGGATTCATTTCCCAATGCCTCCTGGATGTGTAAATCTCATGATACTGTAATATTATTATATAAGATAAAGACAACCTGAGTAGGTAAAGAAAGCGCAGGGAAAACAAATGACACCAGAAAAATACCAATTCAAAATATATTACTAAAAGGAGTGATATCATCTACAGACATCCTGAACTATGTTTCCCTCTTTGTACATTCTTTTTTAATCTCCTTAAATATTTCAGAAGCGAAGGCAGCAAAAACATATCATATTTTTCAGATAACGCATATTTTATCATTTAGTGATTTAGAAAGTAATTTGGGAACAAAATAGTAATCATTTGGTTTATTTAATTTACCGCACACAAAGGGATCTAAAAAATAAATAAATAAATACATAAATAAAGGTGCATAGCTATTTATCAAGCGAAACTGCATATATATTAATTCTGTGCTAATTAACCAGCATTTGCTCAATAGTTTTGTATAAAGCGGTGGTTGTTGTGCGAAGGAGGCAAAAAATGTTCTTAAGGTATTTTTTTTACTGATTGACTGTTCTTTTAGGTTATTTCTCTCCTGATTGAATGTTTTAGTCTAGTTTTGATTAAATGTTGTTAGGCTGTTGTTTTGGGCTATATTCTCTTCTGGTTAAATGTACTTGGGCTGTTGTTTTAGGCTATTTTCTCTTCGGGTCAAATGTTCTTAGGCTATTGTTTTAGGTTATTTTTGGTTAAATGCTGTTAAGCTATTGCTTTAGGCTGTTTTCTTATCTTGTTGAATTTTTTTAGGGCTTTTGGCTTACCGTAGGTTATTTTCTCTTCTGTCAAATGTGTCTAGTCCATTTTCTCTTGACATCCAATCAAGAGAGAAATAACCTAAAAGAACGTTCAACCAGTAAATGTTCCTACAGTATTCAGGAATGTTACATTAGCCCTGTGAAAAACAACTCCACATTTAATAAATACTTTTGCAAGGCTATTATGAATGGCTTTTGCGTAAATGCTGAAACACACACACAGGAAATGTATAAATTAAACCTAAAGTAATGTGTAAGTAGGTCTATTGTAGTTTGCATTAGCTAGAGTATAACTCATCAATCTTATTTTTTCTTTTCCT